>NC_031680.1:109632-145786 GCF_000149555.1 Fusarium verticillioides 7600 | reverse complement strand
TTGGAAAAGGGTAGGTGCATCGCTATGTATTTGTATGCTATCAATCAGCAGGTTATCACCATAAACGCTTGCTCCCCGACCTGTGAAGCCTGACTCGCGTGTTTGATGCCTCTTTAACTTGCAAGAAAAACAGCGTTATTAAAATATAGTAAAAGTCGCTTCATTCAACAGATATCCACTGGTGGTTTATCTGCATCCGACTCTATTAAGCATATACCAATGGGTTTGTAGTATAGCTAGGTGGTGCGCCGACAATACTGACTTCAAGCGATGTCTCAACAATCTAGACTTCATCAACAGCGCTCAAATCTTGCAGAGTGTTCGACATACCTGAGCCCTCTCGCTTCCATCTATAGAGATCCCTACCGAAATGCGAAGCCAATGTGTCGTGTCCAGCACGCACGACTTACACGTTGGCAACGCATCCATGATCAGGTAGTGTCCCCAAGTTCCTAAATCCACCTCAAAGTGCTCTTTATCGACGGGCAACATCCCTGCAAGTTCCAGCCGCTTCGTGTCTCGATTCCAGTCTTTGTGGCCAGTCCGATTTTGGCTTCTATACAGCTGTCTAACTGCGCTTCAACACTGCGGCGGATGTAGATATTCTCGCTTGCGACTAACTCTGACGAAATATGCAGGATTAACTGTATCTTCGTAGGCCACCCTGGGGTCAAGATAGGCGGTGATGGAAGTAACACCTCGAGTTGCAGTGTAGGTTCATACTGAGGCAGGCACTCATCAGACCGTGATCCGATCCTTGAGACGCCTTGGCTAGCCAGAGGTTTGTATATCTTTGGAAACAGCTTGCTCGCAGAGATTGACTCGATATTCGACGATGGCAAGACGGGTATCGAAGGTTCTGACTCGAAGGGTATTACTTGGCATAGGGTTTTGAGTCTCGATACACGACAGAGGACATGTGTTTGACGGTTACAATTATAGCGTATTCGACCTTGACTGTATATCCAGACGACTATCTCTCGAGTTGTGGCGGTAGTTGACAGCGGCATTGACAGCTACTGCTTGGGAATGTGAATTCCAATGCGGCGTAGTAATCGGCGTCATGCTTGTAAGTCGGTGGATTAAAAGGTCGCGCTTCTGGTAGTTATTATGATCTGCTTGGACTGTTGGAATAGCTACTCTACTTTTAGAACAGGTCACCGACTGTTGAAAGGGCTAGTTACTTTATGCACCACATTACCTGACTTGTTGCATGGAGATCCGGTGTATGTAGATCAAGATGTTCCACCGTTTTGACGCTTGTTGGAGTATAAACTTAATTTACCGGTATGCGCCCGCATTCAGCGTCAGGGACACAAAGTTTATCATGCTGTTGAGAAGGCCCACCTTGAAGTTCGGCAGTGATTTCGGATGACTGCTCAAGTCTGTGGCCCCAGATGAGCAGCTCTCCCCGTACACGATCGCCTGGATGATAGGAGTGTACATTGGCATTTGCTTCAAGAACTAGCTCAAGGCGCATGGCTTGGGTGATGGGATGGAGATCACTAAGTGTAGAATAGACCTGAGACAGCAAATGGCTTGGAGAAAATGTTGCTCAGTAGCTGAGTAGGTTCATGGCGGAGGCCCGTTATGCACAGGTATAAAACAAGCCCTTGGATCTGGTGATGATCATCGCGGGCCTGATGAGACGGGCGATATATCAAACACAGCGGATCTGAAGCATGAGTCGGAAACCCGGATGAGCATGACTTAGTGTGACGTTGAATTGAACTTTTATGTAACAAAAATGCCAACCAGTCGAATCCTTGGTCAAGTTCAATTCAACAGACGCACTCATACATGTCATGCTGTATTCTTAGCAGGCAGGGCTTCTACTTTAACTTCCCATTGAAGCAAAGCACAAACACCAAGCCCAATCAGATACATAGGAATTACTAATGCGTAATATCACAAGTTGGGAATCTCCGCGCACGCCATACAACCGGAGAAACACCAACAACGGGTATTCGGATAAGTCGGATCAGGCGGCTATACCGCCTAGAAACCCCACATGGAACAAAAAGAACAAGTATCCAGCTTCTAGCCGCTGTATCAGCCCTGAATACACTCCATCAATTGAACCTCGCTCATCATGGCAGACACATCTCCCCGGGTCGGCTTTAAGCGGAAGCGTGTCGCCAAGGCATGCCATAAATGCCGGTCTATGAAATCCAAGGCAAGCTTACCCACTTCATATTATCTATCTCTTGCTTGATATTGATGTGTTAGTGTGATGGGAAATGGCCCGAGTGCAGCCGCTGCAAGGGCTACGGGTATGATTGTGTCTATGCAGCTGGGGGGAGGGCCAGGAGGCGTCAGGAGGCTTCTACTGATGATGGCTCGTTGGATAGTGCTGTACAAGGACATGGAGATTTGCGTGAGGCGATAAGACAGTATGAGTCGTTACTGGACATGGTGGCATCGAAGCTGCCTACGCCACAACATCGAGAAGACGCTTCCTCAGTGTTGGCTTGTATGAAAGCTGCTGATAGGGCTTTGTCTAACATCGATGCGACTACTCTCACGACAAGGCTGACGACAACCTTGACTGGCTCTGATACTCTCCCTTTTCGTCCGCAGGCCAGTCAAGCCGAGAGATATCTTGGCAAAGTCAGCGACGTGTGCTTCTTCAACCTTGTCAAGCGGGTGTTGCAAGCACAGCCGGGCTCTTCCGATTCTGACCAACGAGTTGACAGCTACGAACAAGTCGACGACATTGCGTCTCCGAGTGTCAATGTCATTCCTTGTAGAGTTGTTGAGCTGCCGAGTCGTGAGGCGGCGAAAGCTTTTGCTGATGTGTACTTTTCTACTGTTCATCTGGCGTTTCCGTTTATTCCGCAGTCGCTGTTTATGAGATCGCTTGATCAAGCCCTGGATTCGTCGGATGATTGTTCTTTGGATAACACCAGATTGGCACTGATATGTAAGTTACAGCCATCTTTGTGTCATTGGAGGGTCGTTGCTGATATTATGGATAGATGTCATTTGTGCTATCGGAGCTTATTATACCAGCATACCAGGAGAGCAAATCGGAGCCAACAAGTGTCATGAAGTTTACTTCCTTCAGGCACTCTCTCTGGCTCTACCCGCAGGGGCAGACCGATCAATTCACCATGTGTCTCTGCTCTTAGCTCAATGCTTCTACATGCTAGCAGTCTGCCGAACAGACAGGTAAGTCAGGGCCCATTATCATTCCACTTATGCATAGTTAACTTGGCAGTTGTTGGGCAACATTGGGTCAAACTGTCCGCATGGCCCAGAGCATTGGGTTGCATGTAGAGCAAAATGATCCCCAGAGGCTCAAGGGACCAGGTCGGTTACTCGTCGAGCGGCGACGGCGGATCTGGTACTGTATATACGTCTTGGATCGACTGATCTCTCTGCAACTAGGTCGACCGCCAGCGATCCATGAGGACTACTGCCATGTCCCATTACCCTCTAGGCTTGGCGACTCGGACATTGATTGGGACGCGGACGAGTTTCCGGCAATGTTTGATGGGCCTTCTGTTGGTGACTACCATCTAGAAGTCATCTCCTTCTCCAAGATCGTCAGCCAGGTCCTGCGGGATCTGTATAGCCCGAGAGCTGGTCAGAATTTGACAAGTGATCTGTTTAATACCAAGGAACTCGATCTCAAGCTCATACAATGGAAGCAGTCGCTACCCAGAACATTGCGGTTCGACTTGGGACATGCTTTTGACAAGTCTTTCATCTTCAAGCGCCAGGCACGTATCCATCAGAACTGAATACTCACTGGTCAACGCTAACATACCGAAGCGGAGCATGTTGGCGATCAAGTATCACCATCTACGAGCTCTCATTCACAGACCATACCTCTGCTACCCAATAATGCGCAATCTCGATGACGAGACCGACATTGCACTCAGCCAGCCAAATTGGGCCCTTGTCAGCATGTATGAAAAGGTATGCATCGCCGAGGCACGCGAGACAGCACGCCTACTGCACTGCATATCATGCGAAAAAGATTTAGTCCAGGAATTTCCCTGGTGGCAGATGATTTCGTGTTTGATCTGCGCAGGGTCTATCTTGGTAGTCTCGAGCATTTTTAGTCAGCAGACGGGTGATGCGTTGGAAGGT
The DNA here is from genome assembly GCF_000149555.1 of Fusarium verticillioides 7600. Lineage (NCBI taxonomy): Eukaryota > Fungi > Ascomycota > Sordariomycetes > Hypocreales > Nectriaceae > Fusarium > Fusarium verticillioides. Next base: position 141,688 of record NC_031680.1, on the reverse strand, counting down.
TTCGACGCTGATGGTATTTCGGATGATGCGGAGACTTGTTTGAGGGTGTTTGAAGCTTTGAGTGTCAACTCGAAGGGTGCGAGGATTGCGAGGGATATGATGGAGGGGCTGAAGGAATGCGGGTTGAGATGGAGTATGTGCACGCGTTTCTTTCTTGGAGGCGATGCTAACAGTTTTTATAGGAAACCCGACGATGGCATCTGAACCACCTTATGCAGCACTTCCAGCATCTCATACAGCCCTGGCCACTAGAGGTCACATTCCAAGTCTAGATGGGCAGGACGCGTCCGTATCAGATTTCTCGTTCACGACTCCGAGTGCCTGGCCAGCAGAGATTGTCGATTCCATGGCGTGGTCAGTCCAATTCTTTGGCGCCGTTCAATCTGGGGAGTAAACGCGTGTCCAAGATGGTTGGTATCCTCCCTGCAGCAGCATTGCGGACGATGGAGTAGAGCCCCGGTCACCGCGTTATGAATTATTAGGTGAAACGATAATGGATTGCTACAGTCAAGTCCACGATGGCGACGGAATCATGAGATATAGTACATATGTTGAAAGAGGCTTGTTGAGCCGGCGGCTACAACGGTAGTGTTTACGCGTTTGGTGATGACGTGACGCGGCTTGTCTCTCCGTGGGGATCCACGTCAATCCAATTACACAGCTCGTAGCTTTAGATCATGAGAAGTTGTAGGGTAGTTAAATCTTTAAATCAATTAACCATCAAGCGTTAAATACGATTTAATACAAATACTATTTATGAGTTGCTTACATGTACTGATAACTAAATAATAATAATATTATTGTTATTAATGTCTTAAGTCGTTTTTGGTTTATGTGTACCGCTAATGTAAATATGTTCTTGCTCTGTCTTGTTTACTTCTGGATTACCTCCCTTTAGCTCAATCAAAAGACCTCAACCGAGGCAAAGCTCGACAGCAACAGAATAAATGACAAGCTATCTGATTGCATCACACAAAGAAATCACACCGCTACAGCACGCAATAACCATAATCCTGTTTTCGCACACTCGACAGCTCGGCAATACCAGTCAAACACCTCGTGGCCATCCGAGATTCCCGACAAGCTGAAATGATGCAATCCCCGTTCGTAGCGCATGCAGCTGAAGGAGTTCAGACCAGGGAAATAGCGACAAAGACGTAATCCCAGCGGAGATCATACGTTGCACAATTAATGATCGAAGATTGCAGCTCCAAAGCGGAGAGCTAGTAATGTGGATGACGGAATGGCGTACAGCTCTTAGCCCAACGCGGTAAGGTCGACAGGGATCTCGCTGTCCAAAGCTGGGAAACCCAGATGTCAATCAACGATTTGGCTGCACCCCACACGATCTGTTAGTTCCCGTGGCGGTCATAATGATGTCGACGACGTAGGTAAGTCGAGCTGGCCTTGCTTGGGGAAGATGTGAAGTGGTATATGAGAGCGGTGAACAGTCTCACTTGGTAGAGCTCATCATCAAACGCTCACGACTCAATAACAAAACAACATCTAATAATTCACTCTTGATACCCATACCCTAAAACAAACACTGCACAACATTCACAATGAGTAGTCTGGGCGCAAAGATCAAGGACATCCTCCACTCCGATGACAAGGACACCACTACAGAAACATCTCACCATCCCCCAGGATCATTCCCCACAGAAGAAATGGAGCCCAGTGAAACACACCAAGGCTACTCCAAGGGATACGAGCACAACAAGCTTCACAAGGCCGATGACCCTCGAGGCCATGCACACAAGGACTCTGGTGTTGGCTTCACTGAGTCGAATGATCCTACCTCCTACAAGCCCTCCAACCAACCCATCTCCGAGCGACGCGACGATCCTCTAGACAGAACTACCGACACTACTACAACTGCTGGCACTACAACTGCTGGTACTGCTGCTACAGGTACTACAGCCGCTGGAGGTCTGGGTGACACCAGCAAGATCCCCGCTACTGAGAGCACCACTGGCGCTGCTGCACCCTCTACCCAGGACCATCCCTATTGGGGAGATCTTCCTAGCGGAGGCGTTCACAACACTGTCATCGGTCACGGCAGCCCTGAAGATGAGAACGCGCGTCACCGAACGGTTCACTCTGGTGCGACGGAACCAACACGAACTTCTGGTACTCTCGAGAGCGGAACATTCCTCCACCGAAACGATCGCGACACTACTTCCTCTACTACCAACCCCACCGATGCTCAGCGAACTACACAAGAGAACCCCAGCCAAACATCCGGCTCTCGCTTCAATGAGGGACTAGCTGGTGCGGGAGCCGCTGGCGCTGGTGCATTGGGTGCTCACGAGCTTAACAAGCGTCGTCACGCCGATGATGACCAAACACCAACCAAGGCCGACCAAACCACCGACAAGACTCACGACGAACACAAGGGCCGATCATTCCCTCTTCTCGGCAAGGATCACAAGGACAAGGAGACGCACCACAAAGAGGACAAGCACGCCAAAGAGCCCAAGGAGAGCAAGCTCGGCGCTCTCTTCCATCGCAAGGATAAGACTGAGACGGAGGCCAAGGCCGAGCAGGAGGCTGATCAGGAGAGACATGGTCACTCCAAGCCTGCACTTGCTGCTGCTGGAGCCGCGTGGGGTGCCAACACTGCTGGAAAGGGTCATGATGATAAGACTCAGCGTGATGTGACCGATACTCGGGGCGCGACGCAGTATCCTGCTTCTGGACTTGACTCTACCAGGGATTACAGCACACAACCTACTGGTACTACCCAGCAGGATAGCTCTCACCGAGGCGCTGGTCTTGCGACTGGTGCTGCTGCGGGTGTTGGAGCTGGCGCTTTGGCGTCGCATTATGCTCAGCGTTCTGAGAACGACCGAACTGGCCCTACCGGAGCTGGTTACGACTCCCAGAGCTACAACCCTGCTGGCACTTCTACCAGAGACCCTACATCTCAAACATACCAGCAGGGCTCTCACGGCGATCATAGCCTCGCCAAGGGTACTGCCGCCGGTCTAGGCGCTGGCACACTTGCTTCGCACTCCGGCCAGCACTCTAGCTCTGACCAGCCTTCGACCCTTGGCTCTTCTTCAGCATACGGTGCTCAGCCAGATCAACCTGCCAACTACTCTCACAAGGATCCCGTTGGTCAGACTTCTCAGCATGATTCTCATCGCGGCGCAGGACTCGCTGCTGGAACTGCCGCTGGTCTTGGTGCTGGCGCTCTAGCTTCGCGATCTGGTCGTGAGCACGAGACTACTGGTCAATCAGGACTTGACTCTAACCGGGGGCTTGAGTCGCAGGGCAACCAGTCTGCTTATAGTTCTAGCATCCCTACATCTCAGTACGAGCAGCATGATTCTCAGCGTGGTACTGGCCTCGCTGCTGGTACCGCTGCTGGGCTTGGAGCTGGTGCCTTGGCTGCTCGATCTGGTCGTGATAATGAGTCTACAGGTCAATCAGGACTTGACTCCAGCAGAGGTCTCTCATCGCAGACTATTCAGCCTGGATACAGCTCTACCAACCCTACCTCCCAGCACCAGCAGGACAGCTCCCATCACGGCGCTGGTCTAGCCACTGGCACTGCCGCCGGACTTGGAGCTGGAGCCCTGGCTTCTCGATCCGGTCGCGACCACCACTCTGAGCAACCTACTGGCCTTGACTCCAAACGAGGTTTCGAGTCCCAGACTACTCAGCCTACTTTTACTTCTACCCGAGACCCTACCTCTCAGTCCTACCAGCAGGAGGGCTCTCACCGGGGTGCTGGACTCGCTACCGGTGCTGCTGCTGGCCTCGGCGCTGGAGCTCTTGCCTCGCATGACTCTAACAAGCGTGACGAGGATAAGTACTTGAGTAACGAAGGTTCTCGGACTGCTCAGTCTGGTACCACTGGAACTACTGGTACTGGCGCTGGCTTCGGCACCTCTTCCTCCACCTTCAACAGTTCTCACCACGAACCCTCCCGAAAGTCCGAGCACTCCCAGCACTCAACCAGCTCTCATCACTCCACCCTCGCCGAGAACGCCAACGCCGGAAAATACAATACCCTCGCATCCGGCACTCCTTCCGGCGTAGCCTACGACGACGACCTCTCCACCAGCCGCTCTTCCGAGCAGCCCACAGCTCAGAAGAAGGATGATAGTCACTTCGGCACCAAGGCAGCTGGTCTAGGAGCCGCTGCCGCCGGCGCTGGTACCGCAGCTGCTTTATCCCGCAACAAGGATGAGAAGCCTGTTGAGGACAAGATTCGCGAGGAACCTCAGACTGAGCGTAAGCTTGATCAAACTGAGTCGCATAGATCTATTACTGGTACTGTTGCGCCGCAGGTTGGAATTAACAAGCCTGTTATTCACAAGTGTCAGAAGTGTGGTGAGGATAATGATATTAGCAAGTACTTTACTTCCAACTCTGGAAAGATTTAAGGATTGGGATGGTTGAGTATACGATTATGAGGCATGTTTGTAATTAGCTATATGGAGTTTAGTAATATGTTGATTCCAATTTGTTTCACACTAAACCTATTTATGCTTCCCTGTTCCTGTGGAGTTGTTCCAACATGGTGACTTATTGGTGATTGGTCATCCAGTCGATGCATACTATCTACCAAGCCAGCTGTTCACCACCCTTCCCACAGGTCAAACTCGAGCAAAATTCCATATCATTCTCCGTCCCACGGAAAGCATCAGACGGAACATGCTGCGCTGGATTGATCTCCTTTCCAGCCGCCTTTTCCAACTGATAATGGCCATTCAAGATACCTCTAACGCGATGCTGAAAGTAGAGAGGACCTTGTTCCATCTTAGGATGCATCTCGCCATTGACAAACACGCCAGCATTGAGGTTCTTCTGTGCGTTATTACAGAGCCATTTATCCTCAGCCAAGATCCTCTTGAACATCGCATCAATAGTCTGGAAACCTTCGTCAGTTGCGTCCTTATGTCGGTAAACTTCATATTCCATGGAGCAGTGGCCGGGTGAAGTAGGAACGCATCGCATCATGTAAAAGAAGTTGGGACTACAATGTTAGCTGCGTAAGGGAAATGTGAAAGACAACTTACGAGACTGTCATGCAAGCGTTGGGGAAGTAATAGTTGCTCACGATCCTGAGACCTTGTTCTTCCATCTCAGGTTTGGTGTTGGCAAAGTGCTCGATATTACCGCCCTTGGTATCGACTCGATATGCCGATAGATCAGCGACATCAGCTGCATCTGGATGTGCGGTCTTGCAGTGATAACATTCGTTGTAGTTATCAGCCAAAGTCTTCCAGTTGTAGTCACCACTCATGCCCCAGGTATGATCAAACTGATAGTCCTCAAAATTGAAGCCCTCATGTCTAGCCATCTGATCAATGTTCTTGAACTCAGTCGAAAAGTCCTCAGGCTTGTTTGAAGCATCGAGGTTGACCCAGATAAAGCCTTTGGCGTCAACATGAACGTGGACTGGCAGAAGACCGTTCTTTGTCTTGTCAAAGCCTTTCATGTCATCGTACCCCGGGGCTTTCGCAAGTTGACCATTGAGACCATATGACCAACCATGGTATTTGCAAGAGAGAATACTTGACTTTCCCTTATCTTCCGTCATGATAGGGAAAGCCCGATGTCTACAAATATTGTGAAACCCATTGATCTGTCCCTGCTTATTCTTCACAAGAAAGAACTGAAACCCTGCCTGCTCAAACCTGACCCACGAGCCTGGCTCGTTGAATCTGAGTTTATGCGTAGTGAGGATCCATTTCTTAGCAAAAATAGCCCGTCTTTCAAGTTCGTATACTTCTGGGGATCTATACCAAGAAGCGGGTAATGCCCGTGCAGTGGAAGTGGTGTCTTTGAGAAATGCGGGGACGGAATCTTTATGGAGTCGGGATTGGGAGAGATACCTCGCTAGTAGAGATACGAGCGCGGCGAGGCCAGCGGCCGAGAAGAGATAGTGCATGAAAGAGGGCGAAATGGATATGGACATGTTTGCAAGGGTTAGACAAGGTTAAGCGTTATGCTGTTGTTGTATTGGCGAGTCATGAGGAGGGTCTTTATGGAGTTGGTCTGAGACTATTCTATGTGGCTGACTTCATGTGATGTGCTATTTGACTATCTTGAACTCGGACTCTGGCCGTTGAGAAGAGTAGACCGGGGAGATCGATTCCGAGTCCGCCGTCAATTGGTTGTAGCGTGGGGACGGAGCCAGTTGTTGAAGACACGGGAAGAATCCGTGTTCGGTCCGTGTCCGACCTCGGGGGTGAGGCTTATCATGATAAACACAAAACTAACCCAAACCGAATGACAGTTCAACTACAGGCACTCCAAATAACAACAGGAAATATTGAGATTCATGAGTTCTTTGATGAGAGATGCTGATAAGCTGGAGAGGAAAGCATGCTCCACGGAATACCAATTTTGAGAATCACCTCTGGACATTACTCTGTGAGACTGACAAAGGAATACCGTAGCCATCAACCATTCGATTACTATTACCAAATACATTTAAACAAACTTAGAAACCGTCCCTCTAGAACAGTCTCGCCAAGGGCCATCCCAGTCACAATCCGCCCTAAACAAATACACTGAACCTAATCATCTTGGCCCAGATCACAGCACCTCCCCCTATTGGTGCCCATATCTCCCCCGTCTTCGCTACCCTCTCAGTTTATGGGGTAGCGCGTATCAATTTCCACTGAAGCTTGGATAGCCGAGCGGCCAAGCCTGGAGAATTATCATGGAGAATTAACTGATTCGTGTTTAAAAGAGACTTGCGTCTCCATGTTTGACGCAAGGTCTTGCATACTATCTTCTGTATCGTATGATTTGAGAGTTTGTTATAATGTCGAATATTGAGGTCCCTGCTGCTTCGGGCTCTGTTAAGGAGAGGAGTGATCGGGAGAAGGACGTCATGGCTGCTGATGATGTTTCGTATCATGTCAGCACTGTCAATGAACTTGGTAATGTTGTTGATCCCGTTTTGTCGGCTAAGATCAATCTTGTCAACGAGGTAAGAGCCCTGATAGATGATGGGAGTGGGTCATGCTGACTTTCAAGACCATCAACGAAATCGGATGGACCAATTTCCACCTCAAGCTATGCTGCCTTACGGGCTTCGGCTTCGCAGCTGACTCCCTCGTAGCATTCCTCCAGAGCGTTGTAGCCGGCCAAGCTTACCTTGAGATCGGCCATGGAGGTTATACTACCGGTTCAACTATGGCTCTGTACGCTGGGCTCCAAATGGGAGCTCTCTTCTGGGGCTTCGGCGCCGATATCATCGGTCGACGCATTGCCTTCAACACTACTCTCTTCATCGCTGCCATTGCTACCATCGTCGCAGGGGCTGGTCCCAGCTGGGTTGCCTTCTGTGTCTTTGTAGCCTTCCTTGGCTTTGGGGCTGGTGGTAATCTTATCTTGGATCCAACTGTCATGCTGGAGTTTGTTCCCGCGAAGCAGCAGTGGGTTATTACTGCTATGGCTGGATGGTGGGGTGTTGGGCAGGCCAGTGCTGGGTTCATCGCCTGGGGCTTCTATTGTAAGCTACCTCCCCTGTTTGACCTCTGCGGGCTTAGTAGCTAACCCAAAGTCTTCACAGCTCGAAACAATTGGACTTGCGTCGCTACAGTCGAGACATGCACATGGCAGAACAACAAATCATGGAGACTCATTATGTTCACTGGTGGCGCCCTCATGTTTGTCATGTCCGCCCTTCGTATTCTCATCATCCGACTCCCTGAGACTCCAAAGTTTCTGGTTACAAACGGCAAAGAGGAAGAGCTTGTTGATATGCTTCAGAAGCTTGCCAGTACATATAAACGACCTTGTTCATTGACACTTGAGGGTCTTCAGGCTTGTGGCACAGCTCATACTCCCGAGCACGGTGGTAGCAAGGGATTGGCTATTCGTGGCTTGGGCAAGAGTCTCGTTGGTCATGTCAAGGGACTGTTTTCGACCAAGAAATTGGCTCTGTCTACTTGCCTCATCTGGTTGTCTTGGACTTTGATCGGTCTTGGATATCCTCTTTTCTTCCTCTATCTTCCGTGAGTCCTACCGCGTCCAACATACCAAAGGGGCCAAGACTAACAGATCCAGATCCCTTCTCAGCAGCCGTCTTCCCGACTATCAGCCCTCCTTCACTGAGACCTGGCGCGATTACACCATCACCAACATCTGTGCCATCTTCGGTCCCCTCATAGCCGCTGGTCTCTCTGAAGTGAGCTTTCTTGGACGACGATACACAATGGCTATTGGAGCTGTGATCACTGCCGTCTTCTTCTTCTGCTACACCATTATCAAGACTCCAGCCCAGAATCTTGCCATCAGCAGCTGCATCTGTATGTTCATCCTATGCTTCATGTTATTCGTCCTAACAAGCTCAGCTGTTTGTATCAACCTCTACTATGGTACACTCTACGCGTACACTGCTGAGGTGTTCCCGTCTGAGCACCGAGCTACGGGCAATGGTATCGCAGTCTCTCTGAACCGTATCATGGGTCTTCTTTCTGCTGTCATTGCGGTGACTGCTGATACTACCACTATAGCCCCCTTGTACATCTCGGGGGCTTTGTTCTTTGTCATGGCTATCGTTTCTGTCATCCTGCCATTCGAACCATATGGTCGAAGTGCATCCTAGGGAGTGAAGGGTCGCAAGCTATCATGAGAGGTTCAAACCTCGAGTGCCCATTGTGTCAGTGTATTATTCGGCAGCAGCAGTAGTCAATAGTATTATGTATCATATGAACTGTTTTACTATGCCTTGCCTCTCAAAATTGATTCATGTCCCACCAGTCCATGTTCATACTAAAATTCTCCCCCATCGGCCCGAGATTCTCCCAAGGTCCCCAGGCCAAATCATGCGTAGTCACATGTTCATTACTAACCCCATGCTGTTCCGTGATCGTCCCATTCTCTAATGTCTCTTGTGGGTTCGTATCTGTCCTTTCAGACACCCAAGCTGGAGGTGACGCGTATTGAGCTGTTGATTCTCGCATATCTATTGGCGGTGAACTTGTCTCGGACCTTGGTAGGCCGTCTTCGTCTTGGGTAGCTGCATGCCCTCCCCAAACATCTCGGCCGTGAACACTTTGATCATGGTAGTTGGGAAATTGTGGTGCTGCGACGTCGAGTAAGACCCAGATGAGTGATGTCCTGACAACGGCTGGTGATGATTTGTCAGTCGCCATTTGGGTTGATCGATCAGTCGATTCGATGAATTGATCCAGAGTATGCTCCTGAAATGTATGTTAGTGGTCGGTAGAATGCATTCAAGTTGGAGGACATACAATTGTCTTGCATACTGGCCAGCATGTCGCCATCTCCCTCACAAGATTCCTGCAAACTTCCAGGTTTCTCATAGAAGAGGCCTGCAATTGACTATCATTCGTCCTTGTCCAGTATAAATGCAATGTACTGGCAATGGCCGCTGCCTGGGCAAAGAAAGGATCGGCCAGTCGAAGGCTCTTCTCCTCTGCTGTTCGAATCAACCTCGAGACCCAAGTACAATGTCTCAAAGCCTTCAGGTACGATGCTCTCCAGAATGAGTCACCTCCAAGTCTACTCTTTGGCGTTTCAGCCATGACCGTATACAGAGATGGGTGATTGAGAACGCAGTGAATGGTATGGTAGGTCATCTGCACCCTGAGCCATGGTAACCAATCCATGCGGTTATTCTCTACCTCCAAAGGAGAAATCTCCGGGAACTTTGTTGCGTTATAGCTCAGAGAGATCGGCCAGATCATTTCAACCTCTAGCAGCCGCGAACAAAGTCTGGTGTAGTCGGAGTCCGGATGCCAAGGACGTTTTGCTAGGCCTTCAAAGCACTTGGCGACGTAGAGTCTGACATCACTCCAGAGCTCGCAAATCTTTAGGGACTGAGACCAAACGTCAACGAGAGTCTCCCTTAAGCCAGAGCCGGTGGCTTTTGGAGCCGGAATGCAGCTTCCTAGAGAATCTCGGGTCTCGACCGTGAGCATTTGAGGTGCGTTGATACTGGTTGGTATGGAAGGCAATAGGACTGGCCTGCCGCAGGAAGAGCTTAGGCACTGAATACTCCAGAATAGTCGTGATTTATCTTGTGAGACTGCTGAGCTACTTGGGTTACGTTCACTGCCCGGAAGGAGGTGGACCATGTTCTGAACCGTTGCTATGTCGAAGCCAGCCATGGGTATGTTGCCCACTTCTACAGTGTTAGTGAATGACAATGCCATCATGAGAAAGTGAAAATGAACATACATATGAAGTTGTAGTATGCTAATAGGCACAGCGCCTGAGCACATCTGATGGTCACTCTGCCCTCTGCAACTTTGAGCATGACACCTCTCCGTGCAATTTTGTTGTAAGAGTCAGGGCTTTGAAGGTTATCCATAGGCATATCTTCCGTGTTGTAAGTCATACTTAGAGCCAACATGGCATAGATCAGTTCATCGGATGTATCGGAAGGTAGCAACGGGCGCTCGCCAAAAAGCCAAAGAGGTTGCCGATGAATTTGGCTAAAGTAAAAGTCAATGGCTCTTGTGGTTACTTCCGCTGGTATTGACGATCTGTCTTTCATTAGCACTTATAAAGATAGTGGGTGGGGAAGAACTTACATTAATGGAAGGGTCGTATGAGGCGAGATTGATGAGAATGATGGTATACGGTTATTTCTATCTGACGTGGAGGTTGGTGTAGTTTCTTGCATTGACGGGGGACTATATATCATCAGTTCATATGACCTCGCTGCACGAGGTAGAGTGCTTTTTTACATACACAACTCTGCTTATTAAGTTGTCTAACTTATTCTCGAGTTGCTCAAGTCGGCTGGACTGCAACTCTTAGTAAGGAGTATGAGATATTCAGACGCGTAGCCTTACCATGCGGTTTTCCAGCCTAGCCGTGGTAGCCTCACTGATAGGATTGGCCTCGGTGAAAGAGCATTGCTGATGAAGACGTGTACATGCTGAACATCGCGGTCTTTCACCTGGACAACGGATCTTCTTGCGACTGTAACCTTATCAGCAATCATAACTGCCGCGTCAACAATGGTAAATGTACCGGCAATTATCACAAGCCTGAGCAACGCGTCTATACTGCCTTGATCGTGGGGCACTCATCCTGCTGTTTATTGGTGTAATTGGTATGGCTTGTGGTTAGATTGGAGAGCGGTTGGTGGCATTCAGAGCCGGTGCAGATTATGTATGCTACGCGTCTGACTACTGAGCCTGGGGCTTGAGTCAAAAGTGCGGGGGTGAAGAAAGCCACTGAGCGCAGGGAGGAGTGCCACTGGCTCGGCCTGCTTAAAATTCCGGGTCTTGTCTTACCGGGCACTTAATTTTGCGATAAGAGACGTGGCTTGCAACAGCGAATGCCTTGTTTCTAATGGGCACAATTGAGGGAAAGTAAGTATGATACGCGGTAAGCTCTCTCGTGAGACTATCTTATTTTTCGGGGGTTTTATTCTTTCTATCAAGTCTGTACAACGGGCGACGTTGTTCTGGGTGTTATCTGTTATTCCAATGCGCGTGGACTAAGTTATCAGGTTCATGAGCGACAGCGACAAGTTGCGTTAGATGATCATTAATTAGATAGCTCAAGTTATCATATATTTCACAATCATATGGAGGAAATTAGATAATTTAAAGTTTATAGTAATATTTTATAAATCCCGTCTAAATGCTATACTTCTACAACTTGCTGTCTGCCCCTACCCTAGGGATGCCAAAGTTGGAGATATCCTCCTTTGTCTCACCATCTATCGCAAGCTCCGCCAAAACACGACCAATCGCTGGAGCAAACTTAAACGCATGACCTCCACCCAAACCGACAATAACATTGGGATGATTCTTCAAAGGGCTGATAACAAATTGACGATCAGGTGTGATAGCGTATTGACAAGTTACTGTTCGAATGGCCTGGCCCTTGTCAGGTATCAGACCGCCCATAAAAGAAGTCAATTCGTTGAATATATCATCAGATGGGACAAATGTGCGTTCTTCAGGTGTCATGAAGTTGTTGGATGTATCGCGGCCTGCCTTGATTGTTGGCTCGCCGTAACTGGGGAATCCGTAGAAATATCTGTTGCCAGCCCAGATCCATACAGGAAACTTGGTATCATCGAATGGCGTCACATCAGCTGGCTTGTAGTATGTGACCTGTTCTTGCATGATTTGGAGCGGGATGTTTGTGCCAAGGGGAGTGATGAGCTTATTGGTCCACGCGTCGCAAGCCAAGATAACCTTTTCGGCGTGGAACTGTCCTCGAGATGTCTTGATTGTCATGCCCTTGCCGTTGGATTCTGGGATCAATGCATCCACGCGTGTCTTTTCCTTCAAAACAGCACCGTTAGCACGAGCTTGGTACTGCATTGCCGCCACAGACTTGGAAGCATGCACGATTCCTGAGTCTGCAGTGTAGATCGTCTGAACTCCTTCCGCAATGTCAAAAGAAGGCCAACGCTTCTTGACTTCTTGAGAGCTGAGGACCTCATACGGAATATTATTCGCGTCCAGACTCTTCATGAATTCAGAAGCACTCATGCTCTTCTCGAATTTATTCAGAGATGCTCCGTCATCGGCCAGTTTGGGGAAGAAGACAACGCCGCCAGTGATTGTGAGCATTTGGAGACCACTTCGACGTTCCAGCTCAGCCCAGTCTTTGTAAGCTGCACGGGCTAGAGCTACATAGTCTGGTGATCCGTAGGATGTCCTGACGATCCGTGACGTATCGTGCGAAGACCCGTAGATGTTGCCAAAGTCATATTGCTCGAAACCGATAACAGTAGCTCCTTTGATGGCGGCGTGATAGGCCGCTGCGCTACCAAGAGCGCCGAGGCCAACTACGGCCACTTGGAAGTTGCTGGTTGACATTGCAGGGAGTCTGGCAGGAGAGAGGTATTAAGAGATAATTCATAGGATATTGAGGGATAAAGCGAAGTTGAATTGGCCTACTAATCTCATACTCTCGTCACAACGACCTCCCTTATAATCGCGTCTAGGCCGATATAGCATGAACCTTATCTTATCTTATCATGCCAGTTCCCCGAGTTTGCTGGGTACATCAGGTCATGAGATAAGTTGGTTGCCAGTATCCGTTCCCACTTGAGCTTTTACGGATTTTCCGTCCCCACCGCGGATTCTCACGGATTCTTCAACCGAGACCATGCTGCGAGTCTGGGCCAGCAGGACAAGACATCTGTTAGTAATAAGTCCGGGCCTATCACCAATACAGAGGAGACCCAGCGGCTATCGCAAGAAGATGCCTCTGCACGTTTGACATATATTTCGCTGCCTTTGGGACATGATGAAAATAACCACATAACAAGTCATCCATTCAGCTGTTGGGAGAACTACCCTAACCTATTTGGTCTATTTCATTGATTCGCCTCTACACGTCCCCAGGTGATTGCTTGCAGGAATGGTCTTTGAACGCAGTCAACCGGGCAGCATGTTCGACCTCATGAGACCCTCGCATTAATAATATAGATGGCAAGAGACGCTCTTTTCGCCTCAACCTCCCTCAAAGGGACACATGAGCCGGTAAATCTCCCGATGGATTGCGGCAGTGGCACTCTCTGGATATAAAGCGGTAATAAGAGCTTACACATGCTTGACGGCAAGGGCACCTTGGGGGGGCAAAGAGCGGCAACAACACCAGGCGTTACACAGCGGCAGCGATACAATTGGGCGCCGTGGTTTGATGTATCCTTGAGGGTAAAGAGGGGTTAAAAGGTTACACGATGACGAGCCGAGGGAGCAGCCGAGGGAGGCTAACACTTAATCTATCTGCTTTTCAGAAGAGTTGTCTCGTAAATACTCCAGCTTCAACCCAGTCACAGGTGTTCTCATTCTTACATAAAACTGCATTCACAGCTATTTCTCAATTGAAGATACCAACTATTCCAATATTCTACAGCTGTTCCCTTGTCAAGCGCTTTCATCATGGGGATAAACTCATCGAACCCAGCTCATGAGCCCGCGACTATCCCATCACAAACAATGGATAAGACACCAGTCTTAGGCCAAAAGCCCACTGCAGACAAAGTGGTAAACGGATCCACCGCCCATGCAAATGGGACCCCTGAAGTATTCACTTGCAAGGATGCTCCAGTCGAAAACCAACGTCCTCTCAAAGTCCGCGTGATTGGCGCTGGGTATTCAGGCGTCTATCTCGGCATCAGAATCCCCCAGCGTCTGCGCAACATTGATCTTAAGATCTATGAGAAGAATGAAGGTGTTGGAGGAACGTGGTGGGAGAACCGATATCCAGGCTGTGCCTGCGATATCCCATGTAAGCAGGAAACATTGGCTCGATTGCACTCAGTATTAACATCTAGTCGCAGCTCATTCCTATCAGTACACCTTTGCCCCAAATAAGGCTTGGTCAGGGTTTTATGCTCCATCACACGAAATTTGCGCCTACATTGATGGCGTGGCTGAGAAGTACGGTGCCAAGCGCTTCATTCATCTCGGACACAGAGTAACCAGCGCAACTTGGAACGATACCGCCAAGAGATGGTATGTCTTACCTTCATGTACCTCGACTAAATGCTGACATCATCTAGGCACGTCACAGTTGAGACTAAAGCAGGGGAGACCTTCTCCGAGGAAGTAGACGTCGTTATTGCAGCGAGAGGTAATCTCAACACCATCTCTTGGCCTGACATTCCTGGCTTCGATACCTTCAAAGGCAAGAAGATGCACTCGGCAGCTTGGGACCAGGAATATGACTTTGAGAACAAGAATATTGGTGTCATCGGCGGCGGTTCGAGCTCAATTCAGATCGTGCCGGAGTTACAAAAGGTTGAGGGTGCCAAGTTGAACTGCTTTGTTCGTAGCAAGGTCTGGATATCGAACCGCTTTGGCGATGTGACGATGAAGCAATTGGGCTGGGATGCTTCTGACATCGAATGTGAGTCTTCAAGACCGATTTGAGTTGAACTGCATCGTCTAATATGTTAACAGTCTCGGCCGCTCGTCTGGCAGAATTTATCAAGAGTGACGACGAGTATCTCCGCTTTCGCAAGCGTATCGAGGACGACGGTAACTTGGTCCATCTTTCAACCCTCAAAGGCTCAGACATGCAGAAAGAGTTTGTGTCTATGTTCTCAAAGATCACGAATGATGTCCTAGCTTCACGACCTGACCTTCTCGAATCGTTCTCGCCAACCTTCGGTGTTGGATGTCGTCGTCTGACACCGGGACCAGGCTATCTCGAGGCACTGTCGCAGCCCAACGTCAACTTCATCACGCAGGGCATCGAGAGCATCAACGAGAAGGGACTGAAGCTCACAGGACCCGAGGGCCGACAAATCGATGTTGATGTACTGGTCTGCGCAACGGGCTTTCAGACAAACTACACCCCGCCTTTCCCCGTCGTCGGCAAACAAGGAATAACGTTGAAGGAGAAGTTTGATCCTTTCCCTGCGACGTATCTGACTATGACGGTGGATGGCTTCCCAAACTACTTCATGATGCTCGGACCAAACTCAGCCATCGGCGCCGGCTCCTTGACTTGTCTGCTTGAAGCAGAGGGCGATTACATCGTCAAGTGCATCCGCAAGCTTCAGAAGGAAGATTACATAACCATGGAGCCCAAAGCATCACGCGTCCAAGACTTTGCAGACTACATCGGAGAGTACTTCAAGAAGACAGTCTACATGGATGATTGCAAGTCATGGTACAAGATTGGGGGCGGACATGGCGATAAGATCTCTGCTCTGTGGCCGGGAAGTGTCATGCATGCACTAGAAGCGTTGAGGGCACCAAGATGGGAGGACTTTGAGTTTGAGGAGATGCATGAGAATAGACTTAGATGGTTGGGCAATGGGTGGAGTATGTGTGTTATGGAGGAGGAGGAGCAGGGCGACCCGAGTTGGTACGTCAACCCTGATGTAGTGGATGTGCCACCGGAAGGGAAACCAGAGAGGGACCCAAAGTACCTGGCCAGGCCATTCTCTTACTGATAGAGTTGCCTTTTTCTTAATAAATTTCCGTCTTCATTGTCAATAAGAGAGTTGCAAATAAATACGCCTTTGCCCAAAAGATGATTTTTTTTAACATCCAACTTGTAGTCTGGAGGCTTACGAGGAGAATACTGAAATAACCACAAGCCTTCTTGGACTAAGGAAGTCGTCTGCCAACGTGATTTGCAGTTGAGATTTGTGGCTCTGAGCTTATTCCGGCAGAGAGAACCTAGTCGTCTGTCAACTCCATATCCGTGCTTTTCATCTCAGTCAACCATTGAGTCATTGTAAAGTTTCTCCAGTGGTCCTACAACGCATTGATAAAACTCTGCTCTGAAGTCCTTCCTTGTGAAATCCGGAGGCGAATGGAAGCCACAGCGTAGACATCGGTCTACCACGGCGTTCCACTCAAGTGCATTGTTGAGTGCGACAGCCTTTGAAAGTCTCTCCGCAATGTTGAAGTCCGTCAATTCCTCCGTGATCCTATGGTCGTCAACTTCTTCCTGTGCCTCTAGTGTTGATACAGTAGAGAGTTCAACCAAAGTCGCCCCGAGTCGAAATATTGCTTCATTTCGAATGAACATCTGGCGAGTGGTAGTCTTGTTAGGTTGAGGTCCTTTAGTGATGGCAGACGAGGGGAAATTCTGCATGACGAAGGTGCAGTCTTTAAAAGACATCTTTGAGTTCTTTGGCAAGATATGTATATCGTCAGTGGACCACCAGTCTCCCAGCCACGAAGTTGCATGTAGTTGAAGAAGGGAGGAAGCTAACAGGAGGGCCAACTCGTATCTGTCGGTTACAGCGCTGCCAAAGGTATAGTGCGTACCCAGTTGACCCTTATTCGAGAGCAAACTGTAAAGAGTGATTGTGTTCCTCGGCCGATCTGAAGCAAGAAGTCGCCCCGGAAAATAAATGTAATGCTTGTGCTCTTCCTGAGGTATATATCCTATGCAATGAACTGCAAGCTGGCAGGAAGGTTGCGTGAGCTCTTTGCAGAGATCCTTGATATGCTTCTCCACCTTGAGATTAGGTGAAGCAATTGTACTTAACGAGGCGAAAGCAACACCTCCGGGAGATCGAGGAAGATTCCCTGGCAGATTGTCACTCTCAACTGCTTCAAACTCTGCATTCTTCCAGACCTCACTTTCAACAGCTTGCCCGTTATCGCCTGTTTGAGGCATATTGAACGACAACTTGAATCTATGAGATCCCTTCTTTCTAATTGCTCGATCTTCGAGCTGGAAATGAGTCAGGTGAGAATTCACGCAGCAGCAGAGCCATCCCGAACAAAGGGCGCTGTGTAGACTCATAGCTGCCTGCCTGATAGAATCCCAGTAACTTAGATCTGCCTTCTTCGGCTGAGAAGGTGCTGTTTGTGCTTGTGTCAATATCCCCGGTGTCATTTGCTCCAGCTTTGTGTTATACTTTTCGATATCTTCGAGTAGTTGCTTGTGCTTGCTGTGTTTTATGCATTTCTTGATCTTATGCCATGTTTTCTGGTTTTCGTATTCCGTCTTCTCGTACCATTGCTAGGATAACTGTCAGTGAGTCTATCATACGATATACCTGCCAATTCTTACTTGTTGCTTGCCCATGCCTACTACTTTACCCAACTTTTCAAGCTTCTCCTGGATCTGTTTTATTATCTCGGTGTATGCATAATAGCGATGCCCAAGCTTATCTCTGAGGCTCCTCTCTAGCCCTTGAGTTAATGCCTTCTCCCAATCGTCCTTAGTAGTCTTGTCTAAAAGGTCTTCTAGGTCCTCATCTTCAACTAGACCTCTCAACAGCACACTGCAAGAGTGTCGGAATCGTGAATGCTCAGCATGCAGCGATACGATAAGATCATTCATGGCGATTTTATGATGCAGGAGTACCTGTGCATCATTCTCGTAGAACTTTAGTCCTTTGACGACAATTGGTATTCTATGTATGGTTGTTAGCATTGTCGGAGGCGCTTTTCTAGGATACTTGCACTCCAATAATAAGTCCTACTACTTCGAATCCAGACATTTTTATAGGCCTCTTGTAGCCCACAAAGGCCTTTAGCAGAGAAATTGTTACTTATTCCGTCGTTGATAAGAAGAAGATGGGATGAGGTGAAATTTTATGTGAGCTTCGTCAGCGTCTGATTACGATTGCCGGGGGGTTGAAAGACGAATCAGTGACTTTCGATTGAGAGGGTGGAAGCGCTGTGGCGCTGTGCAGTCTCCCGTGGCACAGAATGATTGGTGTTGGCGAGCTGTCTGTTGGTTCCAACATTGATCACCTGCATATGTTGCCAGAACTGGCGATTGAAGTCAACCCCTCTCTCTGTGGGTAACTTCCAAGGCATGAGGCATTTACTTGTCATTCAAGCTTCTGCCGTGTCTTTCGCAGAAATGGCTACTATCAGCGATTGTTATATCCAATGCTCTAAGTCTTTCAGCCATCTGATCCAGAGCCTTGGTACATCGGCTCGTGATACCAATGACGGAATACCTCTCAAAGGTATCGCGAATGAACACTCACGTTTCGATGTATGGGCCGGAAGTGTCGGGGCAAAGCATACCCCCAACAAGCGAATCTCACTTGACTATCGCCTCAGAGATTCTAGCTTTTATGCTGCCCGAGTTGTAGATATACTGCAGCGCCTTGATAGTACTCTCAACACTGGTACGCCTATCCTATTGTTCCTCTAATTCTTCTAAACTAATAGTCGGTAGCTTCCGATCTCATAATTGGCAAACGGCCAATAGCCGAAGCAGCTCAGCTCAAGTTTGGCCAACAACGAGACAATGACTCAGACCAATCGTCCATAACTTCGTCAGCCGAAAGCTCTAGTTCTGACGAAGCGGATATGCTGACTCCTGAGCGTCAAATTGCTGCATTATACCAGTCGATCACAAACTCAGTCAGGCATCTGTACTCGCTTGCAATGGTCATCAGACAGCCAGTAGCAATAGACAGATTATCTAGAGCGTCCAAGATCACAGTCGATCATTTCATTTCGTTTGATCAAAGCCATGTCGACGAATGCTTTCCTGAAGCTTCCCCAGTGCTGAAGAAACGGCTTGCTAAGGCTATTACTCGTCGCCGCCAGCTGCTCATATATAATGAGAAACACTACCGGAAATCCTCAGAGCCTCAACCGTTAAATGAGACAACAGCCGCAGGTCATATCGCTCAGGATGAGCCCGGGGAAAAAGCTGAACAGGAAATGCCACCCCCTCCGGTTGCCTCACACTCAATAAGGAATCTGGTCAGAGACACCCCAAGCTATGCCCCTACCATCTCCAAAAGAAGCCTACTGGCGAGTACCGAAGCGACCAAATTCATTCCTCCAGTCGATATGAGAGAGGAACCAGATATTCAGTCAGAATCCGGAACTATTACGACGTTTGGATTCACTGGTAAGGATGGTGTAGGGATCCGAGTACCTCCTCGCCCGCAGGATGACAATGGAGAAGCGCTCGAACAGTTCCTATGTCCCCTCTGCTATCATCTAATTGAAGTGAAAGGCGAGAGAGCATGGACGTTGGTAAATCTTCTGCAACTCAGTAATAGGATTACTAACGTGGTGCAGGAGACACGTATTCCGCGATCTTCAAGCATATGTATGCACTTTCGATAACTGCGAAACACCTGATATCTTATTCGAAACCCGCCGAGATTGGCTGAGACACGAGCTCGAGAACCACCGAAGGGAATGGCACTGTAACGACCCGAAACACAAACCACACAACAGTGAGACCGAGTTCATTGAACATATGAAAGCCCTCCATGAGCTACAACTTCAAGGTCCCCAGCTCCTGTCTCTTGCCAAGTTGTGTGAGCGATCTAGCTCGCTTGATGTGGTACCTTGCCCTTTGTGCCGAGATGGGTGCCATGATGTTGTAAATGGATTCGAGCGCTATAAGCCATCGTGGGTCCTTCGACAAGTTGCTGATTATAGTTGTCCAGAATCGCTCGAGAATGGTAAACATCTAGAATTCTGCAACCAGAAATGATACTGAACTAATGCGCCTTAGAGAAGTCAGATATGGCTAAGCTTCCCGAAAGAGACTTCAACAAGATCACAGATAGCATTCTCGCAAAGGTGACTCCCTGGATAACATCGCTTCCTAACGACTTTGCGACGGATGGCAATCCGACCACAGATTCCACAGAACAGCCGCACGAAACTCATCCTACCATCGGGCAAAGAGGGCCTTGTTTCATACTTTCCACTGACTTGAAGCACCACATCGGTCAGCACTTGGAGCGACTAGCCTTGTTTGCACTCAATAGATCCAAGTCGATGCCCGATGATGGAATTTCAGTTCAAACGGAGGATGCAGTGGCGAGATCTGAGACAAGCTTCGAGTCATTGAAGTCTACCAGCAGTATGGAAGGTTATGGACATCGGTATCATGGAAAAGATGCAGCAGATGTCGCATCAAACATGAATCTCACACTTGTTGACTTGGCAACATACGAGGCTCAGTACGACTACCAAATGTTGAACCATGTCCATGTGAAACTTGAAGATACTCGACGCCTCATTGAAGAGACTCTCATCAAGAGCGTCTTCAGAGAGCCATGGTCTGCAGACTACTATGTGGCCAACGAGCTTTGTTTCTTTTCACCAGAGGGCAGCCTAGAAGGTATTATCACGATGGGGTCAGTGCTTTCGGCCATTTGCAACCCAGGAGAAACATCAAACGGTATCGACTCCGTGACTTTCAGACACGCAGTCATTTACACTATAGCGAATGGCAAGAAACTATTCTCCATTTTAGTTCTGAGTGGCCTGGAAGGGGAGGGACTATGGCATGCCATGGACTTTTTCAACAAAAACGGCATCCGCGATAAAAGCTTGCCACTTGAGGAATCGAATTTCAGGAACTTTTCAAAGTATATGTATGAACTTTACAGCCAAGACGATACTGAACCGACGGACATTGATGACCTTCGGAGAAAGGAGATAAGAAGCCTAGGGAGTTCGGACCTTATCTACGACTTTTGTAACGAGCATCAGTGGAAGTTTTGTTCCCCTGTCTTTTCTGGTGAAGAAACCCCTGAAGTAAGGCACGAAAATAAAAAGTGTATTCTCCCCTTCA
Organism: Fusarium verticillioides 7600; assembly: GCF_000149555.1. Taxonomy (NCBI): domain Eukaryota; kingdom Fungi; phylum Ascomycota; class Sordariomycetes; order Hypocreales; family Nectriaceae; genus Fusarium; species Fusarium verticillioides. The sequence continues at coordinate 120,724 of NC_031680.1, read as the reverse complement.
CAGAGAGGTGCACCAAGATGGACGAAGAATCCAATGGAAAGGCAATAAAATACAAGATTCACCGGCGCCATCTTGTGTCAAATGACATGGTGAGTTAGGAGCCTGACTCGGAAACCTTTTGCTTTGATATAGACTAACAACTGAGGCTCATAAGACTCAGAACCAAGTTTACATCACTGTGACACGTCTATCCTTCGAGCCAACGTGGCAAGATGAACTGGAAAAACTGAAAAGGATTCGGGCACTAAATCAAAGGCACATCGTCAAACTCATTACTGCGTTCCGTCAAGGGGAAAGAGACATTTATTTCATTTCCGAAGCATCTGATGGCGGGAACTTGAGAGACTTCTGGAAGACATTCCCAAGAGTCTTGACTGCTAATTTGGTAAAGTCCGTCATTGAGCAGCTTTATGGGTTAGTGTATGCTTCTTTCGAAGTAGGCCTGACGACTGCAACCATCGAGGGTGCGCTTGCTAGCAACGTTGGCCTGTGTCCAGAAAACATACTCTACTTCAAAGATGATAGTCGGGAAGGCCATAACATCGGCACATTGAAGCCATGTCACCAGTCAGTTGCTACCGAAATTGTACCAGCAAGCTCAGCGGAAGCACAACTGTATGCGCCACCCGAACAGGGGCTGCTATCAGAAGGGCTTATGTGGAATCTTTTCTTCCGCGTAGATGATATGTGGGCCATGGGATGTATCACTCTGGAGTTCATGGTCTGGCTTTTGTACGGCCCTCCAGGTCTGAGCGAATTCCACAATGATTTGGAGTCAGGACATTCTGGCCCAGACTCTAACAGGCGCTTTTGGGAGTACAAACATACCAAAGTCCATAATGCCGTACGACGTTGGATAGATCACATGGCCAAGGATCCTGTTTGCAGAGAAGGAAAGACTGCCTTGGGTGACCTCCTGGAGCTCATTAGGGATAGACTACTAGTATTTGACGTCATTGCTAGTAGGCAAGAGACACCAAAGCCAGATGATGGGAACGACAGCAGTTCAGGAGACCCCCAAGTCGAGGCAGTCGCTGAGCTATGGGACAAGAATCAGGGGCTTATCACCAGACTTTACCAAGATGAGGGTAGAAGACTACAGGAAGTACGTGATATCATGCGGACGTATTACAACTTTGATGCATCAGCCTGCTCCTATCGCCAACATCTGAACGAATGGGGAATCAGTAAGGATATCATGAGCGGAACGGGTAGTGGGACAGGGAGCTCAGCATCAATCCAGCAACCTCGAGCTCATGCGAAGGAAGTATCGGAATGTCTGCATCGCATTTTGACTAGAGCCAAAAGTGAGAGTTACTGGCTCCCAAGTGCCCCTCTGCCGCCACCTGCTACAGCCTCTGTTTATCGCTAATGACGCGGTGGTTCTGCGGAGGATATTATAAAAACCGATACATAACGAGATATAAGAAATTGAATCCGATTTATATTTACTATGCCATCTTCCTTGATCCCTTAACAATGAACTATCGCTCGTGCTTGCTAAAGGATGTGGACTGACACCAGAAGTAGCCTGGAAGAGTGGATAAGTCTGAGATTCGATATATCCATGACATTGTAATTAGAAGAAATAAAAAAGAATTCTATTGTAGCTCCTGCTCTTGTACTAAGATAACTATTCCTTGGTGTAATCTTGTAACCGCTTGGCATTTTCCAGTGCCGCCAACTACGACCTTGCGGAGTAAGCACCCCAAGCCTGAGTAAGATTATCTAGACCTATCTCTGACCAAAGGCGTTGCACTTCCTCAGATGGCCCGGACGTGGATTGGAGATTATCTCCCGATTCCTGGCTTACTGCTCGTGCTCCATATACTCTCAGTTCCTTGGAAGCATGGAACTCAGCCCAAGGCTCGTCCATGTTTGTGAAACTAATCACATCTCGAGCAAAGTCCGTTGCTGTCTTCTTCTGGGAGTCATCCATGACGTGATTGAAGTTCAGGAAGAGATATGCTATGTCAAGACAGTGAGCTGATCGACCTCTGTGCGGTCCATCCCATGGATTAGCCTCGTTGAAATAATAGAGCCATGACTGAGACGGCCAGAGGTTGGCATAGTGTCTTGATGTGGCGAAATACTTGAGATCGGTCCCAAACTGCAGAATCTTGATGCGAGCTTCATCATCATTTTCTGTTTCCGGTATTCCATAGAGACTGAGAAGGCTGTTCAGCCTAGCGTAGTGTTCTTCAGGAATGGCCTTAATCAAGGATCTGGCGAAACCTTGTGCCAAGCCCGGATCTCGATCTGCGAACAGACCAAGAACTTCAAAGACGACTGCATCAAAGTCTGTCGAGCCAATCATAAGAGGAGGTCTGTGTTGAGCTGAGGGCAGGTGAATCTCGAGTGATCGGAAAGAAGGCAGTTGGTCTGTCTCTATCACAGGTTGTAGCGGGACTGACATGGGAATCTTGGATAGCATGTCCTCCGGAGAGGTTGCAATCAATGCTGCAAGCTGATCCTGGCTCCGCAATGTGGAATCTATTCCCAGACACTGGAGCACAGATTTGTATGCATCCTGGGCAACGTGCTTAGTAGATGAAGGAACGGCCAAGTTGTTTCCACTTAAGCAGATGGCGCGGTCAAAAAGAGATTCGTTTTGCAATTCCAGGTCAAGTAGATGCATGATGGAGCCTGATATCAATTATCAGCTGACTTTTCTATAACATTCGAGTTAGCATGAATACTTACTGCCGCCTGCGCTCTGACCAATAGCTGTGATTCGAGTTGGATCGCCAGAAAACCCGCCAACATTATGGCGAACCCATTGAAAAGCCGTCTTTTGATCAAGAATGCCTCTGTTGGGTGGGATACCCGCCGCTCTCAGCTGACTGCTGTCCAGGAACCCTGCAACTCCGAGACGGTAGCTGTCTGTAGTTAGTACTAGACACTTATGTCTGTCATGTCTGAACAAGGCATCTTACTTGATCGATACGCCGACAATAGGCTTCCCGATAGACTGGGAATATGCGACGATGGCAGCCATATCATAATGAGGTGCCCCGCTGTCACCAATAATGTATGCTCCTCCATGAATAAACACAAGCACCGGGAGCTTTGCATTGCTTTCGTTGAGGGCGGCTTCTGGGACAGTGATGTCGAGAGTCAAGCCGTCCAGGTTTGACATAGGACGGTCATCGGGTTTATTGAGGGCCTTTTGGATGAGGCCAAATTCAATATCGCAAGCTAGTGGTGGTCTAACAACAGTTGGACTGTGAGGGAAATTGATAGTTAGCTCCCGCCATGGTCGTAGATCTGGGGAAGCTGGTGAGCGCAACAACCTACCCTCTCCTTGTCGCATCAATCTTTCCCCCAAAGTCAGTTTTGAGCTCCGGACCAGCAAAGCGATGAGCCAAAGTGGCATACTGAATGCCGAGATATTGCACTACTCCTTGACCATCTAACTTGAGGCCTTGGACATCACCCAATCGGGTATGGTTAAGCGTAAACGCCATGATTGGGGCAAAAAAGAGGGGAACGCGATATTATCAAATGTTTACAAATGGCGGAGTAAAGAGGAGAAGACAGCAATTGTAGCCGAAGAGAGGAATTTAAGACGTCAACGAGTTTCATGCAATGCAAAGTAACGAGCTCTGCCTCGTTATCACCGGCCCAAGTCTTCCTTGTTTCCCCAGATTTCTCCCGAGTGCCCGCCGAGGGAGCTACCGGATGGCCCGAGGCGGGGATATACCTACCAGTAGCCTGTAGGTGCACTTGCCGCCAGATGGGACCTCAAATATCGTATGGATGAACATCATTCCCCGGACCAGTAACTGGTCATGCATGTGTAAGCGAGAAACGAGGAGTTGGCTGGGGAATACCCCGCTAAACCTGGGGCATGATGCAGTCTACCCGCTCGCTTCCCCGCACAAGATGCAGATATTGATATCACTAACCCGCAAGCGTTAGAGTCTCGGCTCTGGGGACGGCAGATGCACATATTGATACTGGATTCAATCCCCACTAAACATCTTCAATGAATTGACAAGCGGCAAGTGATTACAATCAATATTCTCATCATGCCTCGCCCCAAAGTACGCGCCGAAGATCGTAGACGCGCTGTCATAGCATGCGTGCCTTGTCAGAATAGCAAGAAGAGATGTGACGGGCAGACCCCATGCGCAAATTGCCGCCGGCGGGACTACGTCCCCTATTGCATCTACGACCCCGAGGCTGCTCGACCGCGTCGCAAAGCACAACGTCGAGCGATGAGCCGGAGTAGTGATATTACGGCAAGCGGTAACGATGACTGCTCCAGTCTCGATTACATTGTTTGTTCTGACGTAGCATTGTCCGTCAATGAACGCGATACACCTGAGCGGGTGCAGGTACCTCAGACGCCGGAGTCGACAGCGGGACAACAGACGAATGAGACTCCCGACACAGCGTTCTCGTCTTGCTTGTCAAATGTTGAAAGTCAAGACAAGGGTTCGGATGGGGAGAACCGTGAGTAGATGATACCAAGGGACAGCCATTGGAGCATCCATAGCTTACTGGCTTGCAGTATCAATGGGCGATTCCGCATCACTCTCTTTCCTCGACTTCCTCCGTCACACATTTCTCTGTTATATGGGGCCATCGCCGTTCACTGATAAGGAGCGCGCCAAGGCTATGCTCGAGTCATCGTATCCTCAGGCCTCACATGATATCGCAGAAGACAGCCCAGACAGCCAACTAACCTTGGAAGAGAAACGAGATTATATCCAAAGGTTCTTAGTGGCGGTATGAACATCCTCACTACAATCAATATGCATTGGACTAATATACTATATCTCAGACAACTGGCATCATATACATTTACTCCCCCAAGCAACTATACGAGCTACTAGAACAGACTGAAGACGACAGTGACTCTGGTTCGTCCAAACCGTGTCAGAAACGTGCCATAATCGACTTGGTTATTGCCGTCGGCGGACAAGGTTGCAGAACAAGCCCCAAGACTCTTTATCACGCACAGAAGCACTTTGATCGTGGTCAAAAGGTGGCTTTCGAGGGTATGTTACTGGACCCTACAGGCGATCTAGTAGCTATCTTTCTGCTCATGGGTATCTACATGGTCAATGCGTGCAAGAGAGACGGGGCTTTCATCTACCTAGGTGTTGCGACCCGAGTTGCACATGCCATTGGCCTACATCTACCTGAGTCTTATCGCAATCTGTCACCAGAAACACATCGATTCAGGTAGGTGACCTTGATAGTCTCAGGAACAATAGCGAGAAACTGACACTCGCGTACCACCAGGCTTCAGGTATGGAAAAGCCTGCGTATTTTAGACATCGCATTCGGAGGAGTCCTCGCTCAAACCCCAGCATCATCGCCGAGACGCGGAATAAGCAATCCAACGTTTTCAGTCCCAGATGGCCCAGAACCGTGCACACCAGAGTTCACATCCATGTCCGCGTGCTACGGAGTCTGCACCATACTCGAACAGATCATATATCACCTCAATGATAAACAAGACACGAATCTAACCTCGATAAAAGACCTCCTCAGACAGTTGAGAGAATGGAGCTCGGCACTACCATCGAGCATGACAAATTGCACCGTCAGCTCGTCGATTTCACCTGAGCAGTGGTGGCAGACCTTGGGTAATTTTGCTGTCTCGGCATTTTATTATTATGCTGTCATGTTGGCCACTAGACCGATTCTGATATCCTACATGCTCGCCAAGCTGAAGCGCTTGGACCGATCAGATGGAACTTTAGGGTCGCATCCTACAATTGATCGAGAGACGAAGGAGTTGGCTCAGGTATGCATCGATGCGGCTGTTTTATTGGTAGAGACAACGCGCAGAACGGGGTCTGCTGGCCTGCTCATACAGAACATGACATTACTCAAGTAAGAGCTCCCACTTCTACTCAATCAGAACATATCCTGACCGTACATCAAGGGCTTGGATATTCAGCGCCTGCCTCATAATGGCCTTTTCCCTCTTCGTGGAGGCCACGCTATCCGAACGATCAACAACGTTTGAAACAGAAGCAGCACTGCACAGTGGCATCGGTATTATTCGGGATCTGGATCGAACGAGTCCTCAAGCCCATCGTTACATTGACGTCTTGACAGAGCTTCGCAATGCACTCCAGAGCTATCGCGAACGTCTCATTCCACCCCGGAGAAAGAGTAGTGGACAGTTCCTCAGCCAAATCTTTACACTGGACCAGGAGAAGAGTACACCAGCAGCTCAGGACACTGAGATGACCGGACTGGCGTCTACAGTTGTACCGCCTGAGCTTGGTGACGAATCATCTGGAGGGCTGTTAATGCTGCAGCAGGTAACAGAGGCGACGCAGAATATGAGCAATATGTGGCGTATACCAGATGAAGGTCAGGCATTCGTTGATGACTGTCTTCCCTTGTCAATAGGTGGATTGGATGTGCACTGGAATGGGATATCGGTCCAGGGAACGGATAACTTTCTGTTTGATACGGAGCCATTTACTGAGATGCTGAGCCATTTCTAATCGATATAACTATTCTTTTATGTAATTTTACCTATATTTGGAAGTAAAATACCTAATTTTACTGAAGCACTTGGCTATCCCCAACCAAAGTCTTGAGCATTTGCGCAGGCGTAGTCTTGGGAGGAGCAATGTCGAGGAACTCCTTACTTGACGTATCAACTCCGCACTTTCCCTCCCATGCGGTTTCGGGAGCGTGCTTAATCGACAGGATGACATTCATGGAATGTTGTGTCTGGGCCGCGGCATGTTCAATGAATGACATGTCCTTGAAGATGACATTCTCGACTTTGGTGCCAATGTACTCCTCAACAAGATCGACTATTTGGCGGCCAGTGATATCCTCAGGCCCGTTCAAGACATATTTTGCCTTGTTGTGCAGGCTGAAATCTTCCGTGGCCAGAAGGTGAGCCGCAAAGACTCCGACTTCATTGGAATCGATCGGTCCGATGGCTGCGTCCTCTGAAGCCATGAGCCTCAACGGCTCTTGCTTTCCGGTGTCGCGGAACGTCTTGATAAAACTGGCAGCAGTACCAAGCCAGAATTGCGTAAAGACATTAGGCTGCAATGAGGTCCACTTCAGCCTCTCAAACTCAGGCGAGCTCAGCAAAGTCTCGATCGCCCAGTGCGTCCTGGGATAGTAGGCGGGGCAATCGGGACGGACGTTCGCAGCGGTCGTTGAGATACGCACGACATATTCAACGCCAGCGTGGAGAGCATTTAGATGGAATGTCGACTCTTCTGCGAAATGATGGGGTTCATTGTGCGAGGCGATGAAAGCTCTGACGACGTGGCGTTCTCGGAGCCATTCGGCGGTGATCTCGACCCAGTTCTGTTCAATGACCTCGACGTTTGGCAGGCGAGCGAGTTGTTGGGCGGCAGCTCCGCTGGATGAACGTGTCAGAGCAAGAATCTTGTAGTCGGAGAAAGTCTTATTGTCTTTGAGAAGTTCCGACAAGGTTGTGACGACGCCTCGTCCAGTATTGCCAGTGGCGCCGGCGACAAGGAATGCAGGAGACATGTTGATGAGTTGGTATTGAACACAGTAGGTACTCAGATGCTACAATCAAACGTCAGTTCGGATTGCGAAATGTATATTTATATGCCATTATAGATGAAGATTTCACAATTAGTATTCCAGCTTAACGTTAAGCCCAAGCGTTCGGGCTGATTACTAAACAGACTTCTTATTAATACACTGTTGCGGACTCCGCTGTTGTTAATATGGAGCTGCGGACTTTGCTATGCTTTGTCAATTATGGAGAGACCGACTAGGCTGGCTTTCTGCTATTGCAGGAAATGGCTGGTATCACTTGCTGGCAGTGCGCTCGGGGTGAACGAGAACTTGAATCAGGATGATGCGACACTTCTTGAAGATGGCATATGTTTTAAATATCAGACCATTGATCACCCTGATGTCTCATGTTAGCAGATGTTCACTCAAAACCACATCGCAGTCGCAAATATTAGTACTTACAGTTCCAAAGGCCTTTTGCCCACGCCAGAATTCTTCCGTAAGAGGGCCAAACCACACAGACATTGTTCTATCAATCCCTTCCTCTGTATCAAACCCTCTACCGCCAGCGACAAGAACAGATTTCCCGCTCAAAGATGTGTCAGTTGCCAGCTGAGTGATGAACTGCGCAACATCATTGGGCGTATTCAGCGGGAGATGATGCTCGTCCCAGATCGAACGGACGTTATCGATCATCTGCGTATCTGTGGCCCAGGGACACACGGCGTTGATGCGGATGTTGTACTTGGCTGAAGCCAGCGCCCGCAAGGATCTCATCAGTCCTATAATGCCATGCTTTGAAGCGCTGTAGGCGAAGAGACCTGCGGCTTCGGTTATCCCAGCGATAGAAGATAGCAAGACAATAGACTTGGAGAAGTCATTTGACTTGGGCTGGTCTTTGTCTGCCTTCATAAAGGCAATTGCTAGTCGACAAAAGAGAACGACGCTTGTGAGGTTGATGTCGATGGCACTCTTGAGCGGCTGGGCTTCCGTCTCCACCGCCTCGAGGGTAAGTTGGTCTGGCCCAAACCAACCGTTAGGTTCTATGACAGCAGCGCAGGATATTGCAATATCAACATGGCCTCTCTCTTCGTAAGGTGTCTTGAAGAGTTGTAGTTGTTCGTTGTAGTTGCGAACATCGAGCTTCTGGAAATGTACCGATCCGCTACTGTGCGGTATACTTGACTGGATATGACTGACCATTTGACGGCCCTTGACATCGTCCACGTCGCCGAAATAAACATGGGCGCCTCTTTCATACAGTAGGGAAAGTGTTGCTGCTCCAATTCCCTGCGCACCACCTATGCACGACGCTTATTAGTAATAGATACAAAAAAGAAGCCGATGAAAGCTTGGTAGCGAGATGTTGGGCAGTACCTGTCATCACAACCACCTTCCCCTTCACATTATCTGCAATGTCTGACGAAAAGAATATCTCGGCCATGTTGGTTTCAAGTTGGACAAATGGTGAGGATACAAAATGGCAAAGATTGAAGTGCTGTCTCCGTCGGAGAAGCCAACCGGTTTTGAAAGGTCCTGCAGGCTACACTAACTTAGTGGATAGACGTTGGTGGCTGTTCTGTAGGTGCTGTTGCCGACAGTGGAGAACCCCGGACACCCGGCATTCCCCCGCGGCATCTACACCCATTGTACTCCGTATCGACACGCGTTGATATTAAAAGTTCCGCATTTCCGAGCTGATTAAAGACTGTTCATTTTTTCCGGCCCGGAAAACGTAATTAGGAACTTGACATCAGATCTTAGAATCACCAAGTCCAGTCATTCAGTCTTCACACTCTCACTCCCAACCTAACCACAGTTCAGAATGTCGCCGTCTGCTGATTCAACCACTGATGATACGTCCTCTGGGGCTCAGCAACTATCCATCGTTGTTACCGGTGGCGCAAGTGGTATTGGGCTAGCCATTACCCGTCACTTCGCTGCACAGGGCCACAAGGTGGCTGTCCTTGATGTCAATTCAAAGACAGGGCCTGATGTCGTTGCGGAAGTGTCAAAGCAGTATCCCCACGCAACATTGAGCTTCAAATGGTGCGATGTTTCGTCTTGGGAAGGGCAGTACGCGGTCTTTGATCAGGTTTATCGCGAGCACGGAGACCGAATCGACATTGTTATCGCCAATGCAGGAATCTCTGATCCTGTAGTCGGAGCCCTCGATTGCACGCCGACGGAGTTTCCACGCAAGCCGAATCTGAGAATGCAAGATATTAATCTCAACGGGGTAATTTACAGTCAGATATACCACTTCACAGAATATTATCGTATCTAGACTGACAGTGACTGTAGGTGTTGGCCTTGCTGTGCATTACATGCTCAAGAATGACATTGGAAGTCGTCTCCCAAGTTCGAGAGGCTCCATTGTTTGCACATCATCATCCGCAGCCATATATCCGTTCCCAGTCTCGCCGCTTTATTCCGCCGCAAAGTCTGGGATTATAGGACTCGTTCGTTCCATGGCTATCAGGCTTGAAGAACCCAAGATACAGATCAACGCTCTTGCGCCCGGAGTCTTGGGTAAGTCCACCTCTCTTTATGTGACTACCCGCCTGCTAACAGCTGGTGCAGAAACAAACATTACTCCAGATAAGGAGCTCTTCAAGGCGATGATAATCACACCACTCTCAACCTTGACAAAGGCTGTTTCGCAATTTGTGACAGACCCCTCTAGGACTGGCCAGGTGGCGGAGCTGAATGAGGAGACTATTACATTGAGACCTCATGCGGACTACGCTGATGCTGGGGCAGAGCATAACAACAAGATGTTTTACAAACTAGGTCATGCTTAGGATACTGTAATTGAACATGATATTGATTTGCATTCATTTACAAAGAATCCGACATTCGAGTCTTCCTGTTATCTCATCTGAAATGCCTTGTTCATACAACGCCATGTAGTACTGTCAGACCTCTATCTGGGAATACACATCTAGCATCAGCGCAGAAGGGGAGGTTATCCATATGCGATAGCGCCATTGCTATCTTGAGTTCCATGCCCGCTGCCGAATTCTGAGACAGCGCATACGAGCGGCAAAGGGAGTGCCCATCCCGCCCCCGCATTACCCCACGATCCGCATTTCGACACCATATGGCCAGACCTAATCATGCAACGCTAATAGAGCAGCAAGCGTGTTGATACTGGCTAGCTCCGTAACTGTAACCCCGGATCCCTGGTCGTGTCTTCAAGGAATGTTGAGCTTGCAACTCTAATGACGATTAGTGTCGGCAGATGACCCATTATCACTGTCGACTTGAGGGGTCAACAATATTATTGGTCTACTAAGATCCGAAAAACGTCTCTACCAAGGCAGTCCGTGCTCCTTTACCCCATGAATCGTGTTCACCCATCGCCAACTTCCACATCCCTGACCGTCGGCCAGATGCCCCCGAAGTGATCTATAAGTTACACAGGTCCTCAACCCTCCACAATTCCTATCTGTACTTCTCCATCTTGTCTTCCCATTCAATCCCTGTCCAGTCTTCTCAGCTGCATTCAAGATCCGACCTGACTATCCAACATGGGTCTGGGAGTCCTTCCTGATCGTCACCTCGCCGATGTCCCTGGCACATCATTCCTCAACGAGAAGGG
>NC_031680.1:40065-109249 GCF_000149555.1 Fusarium verticillioides 7600 | reverse complement strand
TTCCTGTGTCGGTGCTATAGGACCTCTTCTCGGTCCAGCATTGGTGCCCATTGCTGAGGAGTTTGACGTACCTCTTCAGAGGTTCAGTCTGGGTTTCACTGGGTCTCTCCTCATTGCTTTGGCGTTTGGTAACCTCTTCTGTAACTCGTTGGCAATGATGATCGGCAAGCGGCCAGTGTACCTGATTACCACATTGGGCCTCCTCTGCTCAACGATCTGGACTGCAGTAGCCAAGGACTTTATCTCGCTTGCCCTCTCCCGTGCTATCCAGGGTTTTTGCATGTCGCCAATGGAGGCTCTGGTTCCGGCATCGATCTCTGATATCTGGTTTGTTCATCAAAGAGGGTTCCGGAACGCGGTTTTTAACTTGGGTGTTCTTGGTGGCATCAACCTTGCCTCGCCCATCGGTTAGTCCAAGTCCTCATCGTTGCCAGTCTACCGATACTGACATTTTACCACCAGCGGGCGCGATCATCGACAAATACGGCTATAAGACTTGCCTCTGGGCTATGGCTGGTGCATTTGGGCTTCAGCTTGTACTTACCTTCTTCTTCATGCCAGAGACAGCTTACAAGCGCTCCATCAGCTCAGACGTCCCAGTGGACTCTCATGTGGAGGGACGTTCTGCTGTGGATGACAAGAAGGAGTGTGTATCTCAAGTTGAAAACGGAGCGTCAGTTTGTGACAATGCACCTATCCCTGAAGCACACTCATTCATCTATACTCTTCGACCCTGGAGCGGTTATTATGACGCTTCTGGCTTCTGGTATAGCATGTTTGCACCTTTCAAAATGCTTGGTTCTCCCGTGGTTATTTGGGGATGCTTCCAGTTGACCATTTGCATGAGCTGGCTAGTGCTGCTTGCATCTACAGCCTCGCAAATCTTTACCGAGCCTCCATACAACTTCAATGTTGCCCAGGTGGGGTTGACTAACTTATCATCGTTTGTTGGTACTTTTATCGCAACCGCGCTGGCTGGTCTCATGGTAGATGGGCTGGCCACGTTTATGGCTAGGAGAAATGAGGGAATCTACGGCAAGTCATCCGCTGCTCACTGACCAGAAAAATAGATAGAACATTTTTGCTGACTCCTCCTTGTCGCAGAACCCGAATTCCGTCTTCCAATCCTCGTTCTTCTGACTACACTTGGCGGCAGTGGCTTTTTTGGCTACGGCCAGAGCCTTTCGAACGGCGAGCCTTGGCCTATCCCTGTCATCGTCTGCTTGGGCATGATCAACCTCGGAGTCCAATTCGGCATCGTTGGCCTTGTTTCCTATGTCGTCGACTCGCATCGTCGTGAGGCTGTTGAAGCATACGCAATGATGAGCTTTACCAAGAATGTTTTTGCCTTTGGCATGAGCTTCTATATGAACGACTGGATTGAGTACCAAGGTGTGAGGAATGCCTTCTTTGTGATTGGCGGTATAACTATAGCACTCACCATGGCTACCATCCCCATGTACATCTATGGCAAGAGAGCACGAAGCTTGGCATTTCGTCATGGCTTTCTTCAGTAGTACCATTCTACTCCGTACTTTATCAATCTATACTCAGAGTCTGTTAAACCTCTTATAATTTGCGACAAATATGGCATTGATGCATGTCTTGGGTACTGTACATTGGCGGTTTCTGATTAATCGCCTGATTTTCCAATCTGCCTTTGTCTACATCAACGCAAGCCATGGTCTATCCCCTGTGTTGGAGTATGAAAATAAAACTCTGTAATCCCCATAACTTTACCTCGCACGCCAGATTGATTTGTTATCAAGAAAGCTTCTAGGTAAAAGCTTAAAAGAATATCATGTTTTCATTCATTACAGCCTAAAGGTTAATCCCATAGGGTAGTAAGGACAAGGCTTTCACTGTCCGTGGCAATCAGAGCTGTTGAATAGATCTTAATCATGGGCACAAAGGCCAAGTGCCCACGCAATGACTCAGACCACCCAATATCAACTTCATTCATTCTCCTTTAATTTTCTCTCATCTCTGCTCCTCTTCCATCACAAGACTTCACACAAAGCACTCGCCAGTTTGACTACCACCACGACGTCCTCGCGACAATTCCGACGTGAGATCCAGTGTCACCTGAACGCACACTTTCACCTGATATCACTTTTGGCGTACTACTTCTTTACGAATCAATTCACCGAACTACAATAGAGGACAAAGACGACGAATCTCCCAAACGGCCGCCATCAGAACATCTCAAACGAGAGCGGTGCAAGTGCTGGCCATAGCACTACTATAAGCCCCAAGAACCATCCTAACCCGATCTCGGCAAAGTATCGATGCGCCTGGCCAACTCTCCGCCCCCTTCACCTCCAACGGTCACGAACCAGGTTCCCTGCCAGTGTCAACCCGTCGCCTTCTATCTTTTAAGAGATGTTGACGAAATTCTGAATCGCAACAACGTCAATTCCGAGACCAAAGTGGAGTTTGAGATGAGAGAACAACAGGGCTTCCCTGGTACAGCTCTTCCTACATTGCTTGTTATCTCGCCTTGTTCTGAAAGAGTTCGAGGTGTCTGGAAATCAGTTACTTAGGATATCGCCGAGTCCATCAGCCCCGGCACTGAAATACAGGTAGAGATGATTGCACCAGAGCTGTATGAACGCGTTTTCTATCACCCCTGGTGGAGGGGAAAAAAACTCAGTACCCTGATCCTAAGTGACAAAAAGGCTTAGGTAACTTAGCATAAGTCTAGGATGGCTGAGGATAACTTTATACTCAACTTAGGATACCTTTTGCCAAATTTATCTTGTCAACCTAAACTTAGGGTTTGGCTGGTGGATTGTGAACGCTGATTGCATACCGACATTCTGCTCGATAGAGACTCGTGCTCTCTTCCAGGCTGGGTTTACAAGGCCGATATTGAGTTCAATGGAGGCAGTAACACTCTCCCACTTGGTTTCATCCGAGCTGCAGTTGACAGAGATATAGATAGTGATCGTGTTTGGTGAATGGTTTGATAGGCCATAGCGGAACAGAGCGATTGTTGTCATATTGCCCTTGGTTGCTTCAAACTGCTCGAGGTTCTCGTATACGTGGGCGCGAATCTTGTCCAATGACTGGCATAACAGGGTCTGATCTTGGACAGGGCAATAGAAGATGCGTTCATGCATCTCAGGTGCAATCATTTCAGTGCTGGGGCTGATGCCTCATAGTCCACCCGAGGATCAGCGACAAGCTCTCGGAGCTTAGCGTCAACGAGAATGCTCTTATTCGAGAGACTATCTGTCAATTTGGAGTAACGCGATCGCAACTTCCAGCACTGCCCTGTACAAAAATGGATGGCTCCTCTCGGTTGCCGCCTTCGTGTTATTTGAGTAACTTTAAAAGATAGAGAAGATCTCAGTTGAACTAGATATAGAGTTCTCTATCAACTTTCATGCACCCCGTCTTGGTCTACTCATAGATCTCCACCACAATCTTCAACAACTAGATAAGTCCTCAGTGCTGATACGGCTCAATCCCATATAACTGCCATCGGGCCAACTCTGGTTGTCAGATCAAGCTTTCCGAAACTGTAGTTTCCGACAATGCCATCGAGAAAACCTGTCCGGAAGTCTCTCTTGAGGATAAAAAGGTCGTTCGTAACTTGGTTTGCAACCGCAAGGAATTCGTTGCGAGTATCAGGTGACAGTGAAAAGTGCCGAGGTATTTTACCATAGGTGCTGTTAAGACCTAAGAATTGCAGTGGCTTCTTGGAATATCCATCCAAAGAGTATACAGCGATAGTGTCCACCTTATCAACTGACTCCGTGTTCCGGTTTGATACATACAAGAAGCGTTTGTCATGCGAAACAGCAAGTTCGGAGGCTAAATCGAAGTTGTCGGGCTTTGTACGCTTGCTTGAATCATTGAGAGTAGATGCTCTCTGTATATGGGTTATACGCAAGGTTTCATTTAGGTCAAAGTGCCTGCCATGATGACCAGCGGAATCATTTTCAAGCGAGAAGACATTGACAGTATTATCAAGCTCGGAAACCAAAAACATCATTGTCTTCTCTTTGCTGACTTGGGAGAAGAGGATGTGGCGTGGGCCCGTTCCCGGTAACAGGGTAATGTTCTGAATCTGTTCGATATGTTTCGCATCGTGTACCTGGTATATATAAACACGATCAGCGCCTCGGTCAGGGACAGCCATAATATTTCCGCAAGGACTGAAGATGGCGGCATGTGGATTGGAAATTTCCTGAGAATCTCCAGCTCCAGGGCCAGGATGTGTGAGGTTGTAATGAAAGACGTTGGCAACGTGGCCAAAGTTGCCAGGAGAAGCCAGTGGGAATATGGAGACTGTAGAGCCGTCGCTGAAGCGTGATTGCGTTAGAAGTGTGAATCGTTACGGTAAATGTCTTGGCTCATTGCTCACATATTGGCTGAAGATAGCGTTTTTCCGTCTCTTGAAATGTCAAGGTAAACACCACCATCACCGTGAGATGCTACTGCGTCATGTAACTCAAGACCGCCATAATGTAGCTTTCTGAATGCGTAGATACCGCCACTCGTCGACGAGTTGTCAGGAAAATGTGTTCTCGAGACAGAGTACAGATACTCTCCCCTGCTGTGTAACCACCCAGGTTGATATCCTGCCTCGGTAGTACCGACTAGTCGAATGCTTCTGTTTCTAGATTTAGAGGGATCAAAGCTCAATGTGAGTATACCTCGTTCTTGATGCGCGACGCGAAGAATATGGATTTGTGATGTTGCACATGCCCCATAGGCAAGAAGCATGATAATAAAGACTGTAATTGAAAACATGTTGACTTTGTTGAGAATTAGAAACTTAATTTGACATCAGTTTGTTGGAAACCATAAGTGGGAAATGATGGCTTTTAAGTTCTTAGAACAACCTGCAGTGACTTGGTTATATCTTGGGTGTCGTTACAAAGTACATGACATACGTTAAATAGGATCGTGGCTTAGTAGGACATCGTAAGCTTACGACGCGGAGTAATAGGTATGATACCTGTTTTCAAGCCTCCTGGCTTAACAAATGTATCGATATGCTGCGTCAATAGTCCTACGGACTTAGATTAATACCGGCGGATACACTCAACGTTAGCATACAGTATAGCACGTAGCCCGTTTAAAAGCAGTGATTATACTTGGGATCCTACGGATACGGACTTGTAATGTGCCTTATCCGAACCGCTTTCAATCGAAACGTTTAGTGTGGTACGACAGAGTAAGTTTGATGTCAATACGTATCTCCGTAATGTAACGGACCTTGATATCTGAGATTTTCATGCTTCCATGGGCGAGTAATTGCATTTCGGTCCCTGTTTCTAAAACACTAAGGTAAAATATGTATAATTCTTTTTTTTTTTTTTTTTTTTAAAAAAAAAAACAGGTAAACCATTTACATATATTATGTAATATATATGCCTTATCTTGCAGGTACTTTTTTGTGACTCGTAAGCATCGTAGCACCATGAAGAATACCTAGCGTTGACTATCTTGAACAACGCACTTTTCAGCCTCTACAATTATCACACTTGCTTAGATATTTTGTCGGGCATGTATTGTCTGTAATGCTTAAAGGGAAAGACGTTGAAGATCATAAGAATATCTTGAGAATTATAAGTGCATTAATAGTAGTTAACAGG
Source organism: Fusarium verticillioides 7600 (assembly GCF_000149555.1). Classification (NCBI taxonomy): domain Eukaryota; kingdom Fungi; phylum Ascomycota; class Sordariomycetes; order Hypocreales; family Nectriaceae; genus Fusarium; species Fusarium verticillioides. Next base: position 103,640 of record NC_031680.1, on the reverse strand, counting down.
TTAGGAGACGTTAACTACCCTCGGGAAATGTGGGAAATTTTGTTTTTCCGTTGCAGATTGAAACCTCTTGCTTATCTTTATCTTATCTCTCCACCTGTATTCGTTCTAGCGTGGACCTGTAGGCGAATCTGCCTTGTCTGCCTTTCTGTAAGCCCAAATGTGCAGCCAGCGTTGGAGTACCAAAATAAAAGTCAGCACAATCCAAACCATTTTACCCCGCTGGTCATTTAATACTTCTCTTCAATTCCATCAGATTAGTATGGGTGACCCCTTCTCTATTGCCACCGGCGTCGCTGGTCTCGTTTCACTTGGAATTACCGTTTGCGGCGGTCTTCACACTTACTTCAGCGCCATCAAAAACAGAAAAGATGATCTCGCAATTGTCACACAAAACCTGGCTCTGTTCAAATTCCATATTTTCGCCGTTCAATCGAGTGCATCAAAGCTTGGTCATTATCATTCTCCAGCCATCGATGGCTTCCAATTGAGTTTGATCAATTGTGAGATGCAGCTTCAATGCCTCCAAACATTGTTGAACGAGTTAATGCCGACTGAAGACCCATCACCGGTCAAGGACGTTTGGAGGAGGCAGAAACTGATCGCGCGATATCCCTTTGATCGCAAGAAGCTGGTGCAACTGGAAGAGTATCTCTCACGAGCAAACGCCACGCTCAGTAGCTTTATTCAAACCCTCAACCTGTGAGTGATCCCTCGCATTATTCAAAATCTTATTTATAGCTAAGACGAATAGCGACATAAACATCCGCATGAGTGACGAATTGGAGGCTTTTAGAATATCACTTGAAGCACTAGACATCAATACTCAGACCACTTTGAAAGCCATTACCGCTAGAATGGATGCTATTGGCCCCAAAGTCGAACCTAGCACCCTCCAACTTCTTCCATCCAGGACAGAAGATGTTATAACCTCCAGCACCAACAGTATCGTCTTCCACCAGTCCGCCGTCGGGGTTGCAGAAGCAAAGACCTCTGACTCGGAAAGTGGGCGATCATTCAAAGACATCACCAGCGCCCACTTCACGCCTCATTATCTACAGAGCGCCGAGCTAGAAAGAAGGCTTTGCAAGAAGCTGGCAGACATGGATTGTATATGTGGCACCTCAAACTGCAAGACTAGTAATCATCCGGCAAGTCGCACATACCGATTTTGGGGAGGACTGACCGTGTCAAGACAAGGAGATGCAAGAGCAAATCATCGCCCAGGGTGCATTTTCTTTCAGAAGTCGAAGAGAAATCTCTCGAGAATTTCAGCAACATACTTCGGGCTTCTATCCTTTTTTTTCCCAATCTTTCATTGTTTCACTCACGCAAGAATACCCCGGTGGACCGTATGGCGTCTCTTTTGGATTGCAGCCTTGTAACATTGTTAAGAGTAGTCCAGTTTTTGTACTCTTTGACCCATATTCACGAAGATACAATACGATATTCGATCGTCGCGCAAACGGGAATGCTCTAGATCACCTGGTAGATAGTCTTATCAAAGAGCTGAAAGTTATCTACAGATCCAGAAAGGCATCGCCTTTTGATGTCGACCAAGACGGAAATAATGCCGCTCACATATGGTTGAAAGTAAGTTCGCTGCTGTTTTTTCCTGTCTCGGTTTCTCGATAACTTTAAGCTGACAACTTTGGAGGCTGGCCTCACGTTTTTAAAATGCGGAAAGGGACTAAAGTCAAAGGATTTAGTAATCGATGCTATTTGCAAAATACTAATTTACCTGACCGATGTCGGTGTTCCCATTGCGGCATCGAATTTCTACGATTTGTAAAATTTAAGTCCGTCCAGGCTCCGTCACTGATCTAACATGAATCAGCAATGTGTTAACATTATCAATGGATTACTGCAACCTCTGGATTCTTCCGAGCATCTATAAATTGGTTACGATCCACGATTTAAACTTTTACAACACTGAGTTAGCTCATACTGGACCTGAATATCTGAATATCCATGGATTTGACGATGGAGAGAATTTAACAAGAGAGTTAAATACCTTTTGTAAATATCCCGAGATGTGCGAAGGTAATGTTACTATTGCCTGTGTTTCAAGATATTTTAAGTACTGATGTTTCGTTGCAGATCTTGGATTCTCAGAGCTTTTTCTATCTGTCATTACGAAAGATCATCGACGACTTAAAGCTATTCTGACAGAAGAGGATCGCCTTCTAGATATTTCGCAAACGGATATATATCGGCGCAACATATTACATGCAAGCTGCAATTGGCCTGATGGGCTGAGACTTCTTTTACAACGGCAAGATGTCCGTCCCTTGATGAGAATGCCCCCCAGAGCCTTTAGGCCTCCCAGCCCTCTAGATTATGCTCTTTGCTACAGCAAGATTTACTGCAATGCTCCAGACCAGTGGACAGAGTGTGATGACTGCACTTGTTATGATCTCGTCGCCCGTTCATTAGACCGAGTATGTTAGTAATCCAAATATATGTTCTGATAGATAAAGATCTCTTATCGACATGTATGCACGGATTGGGATGTATTAGCCGGAAGCTTATCTTTTGACATGGAGATCTGCAGATTTATGTCCCAGTCCATGTGGTTTATCTGCGGGGTTTTCACTAAGCGACATGCATCAACTCGCCCGCCTTTCGGGTCGTCGGCGCGCCCTTCAGCATTGTCTTCTTAGTAATTCCTCACCGTTTAAAGATAAGCATATGTCGTAACCTCAATTGTCGTTCTTAGCTAGCTTAACCCTGATAAGCGGAAGTAACGTTAATGCCCGATCTCGGATGTACCATCGCGTCTGCACCTCATATCTTGCTGCAGCACGTTTCTGACCACTTACGACATGCCTCGCGTTTATACAACCAGGATTTAGACGGAGTTTTTGACTTGGCCGACGCCTTTGGGTATCTTATCATGGCTTCGGGGAACTAGCGGCGCTGACGGGGCAAAAGATGTTCAAAAGTTCGTTGCATATTAGTCAATGAGCCCTTTTCGGAGAGTTGTAGTCGCTGATGCTGCCGTTACCCTATCTTATCTCAGACAGGAAAGAGTAGGTGGATTGACTATCGTAGGTAATATATAGTTGACAATTTCATCCCCTCTTCCAGTCATCCTCATTACTGTCGATGAACCTTGGTTGTCACTTAATACCATGAAACAATCCTTTGCAAATGTTATCCTAGGGCTTGGGGGCGTCATAGCCTCTTCTCTACCCGTCCAACTACATACCAGAGGGGCCCCAACTTCTCACTTGACGAATATCTACGTCAAGTTTGATCAAGCGTCGGAAGGTCCTTTGTCATTCACTTATGGTCTTTGTAGCAGCAAGTCTCGGACTGAGTCCCACCATACGATAGCCGTCACCGAAAGTAAAGGCGTGTCCCGATTAGTCTGGATAATACCAGAGGATTCACACGACAATGGCTGCATTTCAGCGTGGACCTCAGACAATGTCCTTGTGGGACGCAGTGAGCCCCAAAGGCTTCATCGTGTCAGGCGTCGGAATATTCAGAAGCGGGGAACAGGTGAGTCATAGTCCTTCCCGTGTTGTTGGAGGCTAATAATAAGAGTGACAGATTCAATTCTCATGAATGCCGAGAATGGTATTGATACACTAGGACCATGGTTCGACGGCGTTGAGCATCTCTCCAAGACCGGCCTCTCTGCACTCGATGCCGACGCTGCCAAAGAGAAGCACGTTGCAATTGTTGGTGCGGGTATGTCGGGGTTGATGACGTACTTGGTTCTCTCACAAGCAGGCATGACCAACATCAGTATCATTGAAGCTGGCAATCGACTTGGTGGCCGCGTTCATACCGAGTATCTCACTGGCGGACCTTTTGACTATTCTTATCAAGAGATGGGACCCATGAGATTCCCTTCTACTTACAAGAGTCCTGAGACCAACGAGACAATTAATATCACGGACCATCAGCTGGTGTTTCAACTCGCAGAAGAGATGAACAAGCTTAACAACCACGACAAGAACCTCAGTGTTGACTTCATTCCTTGGCTCCAGAGTAGCCCAAATGGCCTTTCATACAAGAACGAGTTCAAGCTACCAAGCGGACTGCCACCAACACTAGCGGAAATTAAGAGTAATGCGTCACTCAGTCCTGCAAGTGTCAACGATCCCATGACCCAAGATCTCCAGACAAAGGTTGATACATTCATGCCTGGTTCGGAGTTCAGCACTCTCATGGCGAAGAACATGTTCAAAGCTCATAAGCAGTGGCTCGAAACTGGTCTAAATGGTCTTGGTGGTGATCAATGGTCTGAATACGCCTTCATGGTCAACTACTTGAAAGGAAGCCTCAACAGCACTGACATGAATGGTGGCTGGTCTGATTCTAGCTTCTGGGATTCGCTGTATGAAGGAATGTATTTCTCAGCCGCCAGCTACAAGACTATCGATGGTGGTCTCAACAGGCTTCCGTTGTCGTTCCATCCTCTTGTCGACAACATTACGACAATGGAGCGCAAAATTGAGCGTGTCAGGTACAACGAGACCGAAGAGAAGGTGACATTGCAGTGGCGCAAGAAGTACAACGATACAACATTCCAGAACTCAACTTTCGACTACGCTGTAATTGCAGTGCCCTTCTCCGTTGTCCGCAGGTGGCGCCTTCCCAAGCTCCCCGCAACAATCTCCAACGCCATCAAGGAGCTTAACTATGGATCTGCCTGCAAGGTCGCTCTCGAGTTCTCCGAGCGCTTCTGGGAACATTACGAGAACCCAATCTATGGTGGATGCAGTACCACTACGGATATTCCGGGCATTGGCAGTATCTGCTATCCATCCTACAACTTGAATGGTACGGGCCCTGCTACCATTCTGGCAAGCTATATCAGTGGTGATATGGGAGTCCAGCTGGCAAGCCTGTCGGAGGAAGATCATGTCCAGATGGTCCTCGAGGCCATGGTTGAGATTCATGGAGAGTTCACCAGAGACCTGTATACTGGAAAGTATAACAGAAGATGTTGGGCGCTTGACCCTCTTGAGTCTGGAAGTTGGGCTAGCCCGACTGCTGGACAGCATTCGCTCTACATACCAGAGTACTTCAAGACATACAACAAGGTAAGCAGTTCGTCAATTTTAGCGGCTCCTTTTCTGAAACTTTGACTAGATGATCTTTGTTGGCGAGCATACCTCGTACACTCACGCTTGGATCGCCTCGGCTTTAGACTCGGGTATCCGCGGCGCAGTTCAACTCTTGCTAGGTATGTAGTGGTACTGATGATACAATTGCATACTGTGGCTAATGAAATACAGAACTCGGGCTTGTTGACGAGGCAAAGCACGCAGTGGAGAAGTGGATGGCGAGATGGATTGAAGTGGTAAGACAGTTTGACCTTGTTGAACGTAACATGACTGACATTTCGGGATATAGTAAGCGACTGTATACGCTCTCACCGGAACTCAAGAAAATTCGTGGAACATTGGGAAGATACAGACTGCTGTGCGTTAAAATGTTTGTCAAGCGAAATAGGCCTTGGCGGATTGTGTAATTTGGTATTCTGTACGGAGTGAATAATATCCATCAGCTGCCAAGCATTGTTATACGCGTATCCCGATGCTTCCGCTTTACAATACGGTGTAGCCAATCAAAGCAGATCAAAGTTCTCGCCTTGGTTCTGAGCTAACTTAGCGGGGCGCTCCACTAATCCAGCAAACGTCAGGCCGACGTTTTCTACGTACCCTGAGACGCTTCGCTTACTGAAAAATTATTAACCTGAGAAATAATACAAAACAATAACCTGTAGACAAGATTGAGTTACAATAAGATTAGTGTAGTTAACTTATGTTTTGCGAAAATATAAGGGCTTTATTCTTGGTAATTCGAATAGTGAAACTGTCAGTACTTCTCAATGCAATTAGCAGCAGTTAGATCGACATAGCAAGAAAATAATAAATGTCAGTTAGACTGTTAATCTCAATAACAGATAACGGCTCTCGTTAGATTAGTATAATGAAATATATAATGACATTTCCCATTTTTTGTCTCTTGAGCATTGTCTTTTTCATCGAACCCTCTCTTTTAGGGTAGCTAGAGTGGATACTCTGCTTAGCTTCTATCTCACAAGCATCTTCTTACTTGAAATATCTTCATCTACAAGCCAATTTCATCTTGCTCATCAATAGTATTTTAACCAATTCACTCTCTGTTTTCACACCAATCGCCACAATGAGTTATATAGAGACAGCGTAGTAGATACACGTGCACAGTTGGGAACATTAAGCACTGTACTTTCACGTGGAAATATGGTGACTGTCCTTCCTAAGGATGGGGTTCACATAACCCATTTTCCGTCTCTCGCCAACACGTTTCGGACGTTACTTAGGACCTTGCTAGTTTTAAGGGCGTTTTCTGCACTTTTCATAAGCTGTCTAACGGTGCGAGTGATTGTCACACGGTTGGTATCCTCTTGGATTGCTGTTTTGCGCACCAACGGCACAGCACGTGAGGACATTTTGCTCGTGCTCATGCTCAAATTGGGGTTAGCCGTCCATCCGGAATGTCGTGTGGTGGCTAGCCAGATCATGGCGAACCGGATAAAACGGGCTTCAAGATAAAGAATGGTCTACCGCAAGTCTTGTCGTCTGCAGGAAAGGACAGGTTGGTTTCAATGTCTTTAGTATAGCTCGGTAAATAAGTGGAGCTGCAGATTGATAAGAACAACAACCAATACTTAGTCCCAAAGAACAAGATCAACCCGACACATGACCACGAGGAGTAACTGAACACAAAGTCCGACAAGGACCGGCTGGTAAATAAATGGAATACGTACGTTTAATAACAAAAGTCGTACGATGCTTACGTCTGGAGTAGGATCTACCCGGAACTACCGGGAGTCACGTGACACTAGTATCCCTCAATTTGATTACGTGTAAAATTTTCAAGCGCCCAGCCCCTGACTATATTCTCATTGTGCACAACCATTACTCGCATCGCCGCTCTCCTTCACCGCATAATGGCTGAGAAACCCGCCCAGCAGCAACCGCCATCGCCAGTGCGGTCCGGCATGAGACATAACGAGGATATCCGGTGCATCGTGTCTACCTTTCTTTTTTTCCTCGTCTTTGTGATTACTTGGCACTATTTCTCATCGCCGTTGGCGGGAGGCTGGGTTTCGCTTACACTATGGTTGTCGCTCTTCCAGCTGTCCTTCATGGGCGCTGTGACAACGCATAATGCGATTCACTTGCCCGTCTTCTGGAGTAGGAACTGGAACAACTTCTACCAGATTTGCTTATCTCTTCAGTACGGCGGCGCTGTCACCGTCTTCATCCCAGGTCACAATCTGTCGCATCACAAATACCCTCAGCAAGCAAGAGATGTCAGTAAGTAGCAGCTTACGTCCTTCCTTTTCAGACTCAATCGTCTGACAGGAAATTAAATACCTCAATTTCTCCACATATGACATTGCTGACCGCATAAACAGTGCGCACCACTAAAGTTCGATATAGCTGGAACCTCTTGAACGGCCTCCTGTTTTTCTGGCATGTTGTGTTGTCGGGAAACAAGGATGATAAGTTGTACTTTGAGGCCCAGGCCCGTCTGAATCGTCCTATTGTGAGGCAGCGCCGCCGCGAAGAGATTGCCGTCTGGGGTACTACTGCAGTGCTCATCTTGATCGATTGGCGTCGATGGATCTGGTTTGCCCTTTTGCCACAGTTCTATGCAAAGTACTGCATCCTCTCATTGAACTTCCTTCAGCACGACGGCTGCGACATGAGCTCCAAGTACAATTTTGCGCGCAACTTTACTGGCAAAACGATCAACTACTTGTGCTTCAACAATGGCTATCATACCGTGCACCATCTATACCCTGGTCTGCATTGGTCTGTTCTGCCGGACAAGCATCAAGAACTTATCGGGCCGCATATCGCCGAGAGCCTTGAGAGCTCCGACATGTTAGTTTACATTTGGAAGAGCTTTATTTATCCTGGCCTTCGTGTTGACTATACAGGCCGTCCGCTTGTGATTACAAAGGAGGAAAACGAGATGCGTGACGAACCTTGGTTTTACGATGGGTCAGAGACTTTCTCCAACACGAAGGAATACCTTTCCCAGGGTATGAAATGATTGCATGATATCTCAGCGAGACTTGTAATATAATGCTTGGAGCCTGCGCATACTATAGATATAGATACCAAAAGCGATGTTGCCTGTGAGATATTACCATTGGTATCTCGGGGAATGATTAATGTTAGAACAAATAGAATTAACCAGTAAAAGGACGTTATTGAACACATAGTCTACTAACTTGGCGAGGTTCATTGGTGTCTCCTGGCTTGGTTTGGCTAGTTGGAAATAGTACTGGTGCTAGACAATCGCCACGTGATGATACCCCGCGAACTCGTTACTCCAGGTATTTGCTAGGCTGGGGAAATAAACGTCAACAGTTTCAATTATCCTTTTTTACGTTGTATATATCCATTTTGCCAGTCGTTTGTTAATGTATCCATGATGGCGGAGACAAACTCTACTGTATGTCCCTAATCGAATGTCCTTCTGCCTTATGCCTCTACTAATGCCGTTAGCGCGCCCTTCAATGCCCAGAATGCACTTTGAAGTTTTCGCGTCCAAGCCATCTCCATCGACATCAGCTCACGCATTCTGCATCCAATTACAGACAGCATATCCCTTGCCCATATTGTTCAAAGACATTCAGCAGACGCGACGTTCTGCTGCGTCACCTGCGTCACGGGCATCAGGTCCAGGAGCAAACTAGGCGATCAAGTCAGAAGTCGTGTTTTCGATGCGTTGAACGGAAGGCGAAATGTAATCGCGAAAGGCCCTGCAATGGCTGCATGCGATCGGGTAGGGAGTGTGAATATCCTGAGACAAATGATTTGGATGGCTGGGAGCCGAATGGGAGCGCTTCTCCTACGGGACAGTCATTTCTAACCTCCAATGCGCAGCAAACACAAGAACAACATGATGAGTCGATGACTTCTCAAGCGGATGATGAGACTTCGCCCCTTCAACATGGGATGAGGTCCGAAAGCCTCTCGTTAGGGGACTCAACAGGGACTATTCCATTGCCAACGACATCTACGGTCCATCAAGTACCTGGTGCTCAAATCACGGATGAAGCTTGCCAGGTTGGCCCGTTTTACATTCTGGATGATGAGGCAACTGCCTCACCAACTACAGACATTCCACAGCCCTTCAATGTCTTTCCAGTGGATCCAGCCCATACAGTCTTTGAGGATACCTTTGCTCTTTCTCCATCGTCCATGCTTCCAGGACAGACTAGCTTTCGGACTGGTGGGTTTGACTGGTTGAACTTTGACATTGGCAACAGCCCTCAGGGCTTCCAGCTTGATACCTTTTATAACAGCTACATACCAGAGTTCTGGTCTTCCAGTACAGCCCAGCAAGTCCCCGAGTCGGGAGGGCCTAATAGCGGTGATATTGGCAATGGAGTGCAACACAAGATGGGCACTGGCGAGTCGAGCCGGGATTCACAAGACGAAGGGCAACCCGACATGGAACAAAACACGCTTGCGTGGCCTTTTGATCAGGCTCATAAGCAATCTCCGCGTCGATATCAGCTCCCTCCACTCCGCGATATTCTCAACGGTTATTGTCCGACAGACAGACCAAGGCCTGTTCAGACAACACTTGTGAAGGGCTTCATACAAATTCTGTCTGAAAATCCCCTTCCTCAACTTGAAACCTTACGAGAACCTCATTCTATCCAGGCCTTTTGTAGTCTACAACGTCTTGTTGACTCTTATTTTTCTCGGTTCCACGATATCCAGGCGATTATCCACAAACCTACTTGGACCATGTCGGCTTGCCCGCCTATTCTTCTTACGGCCATGGCCTCTGTTGGGGCATTGCTCTCTGATAGCCAGTCGGATTACGAGCTTTCAGTAGCACTGAGTGAGATCTGCTCTACAATGATTAACTGGATGGTTCGTTCTCACTCCTCCTTATTGTATGCAATACTGATTATCCAAGGGTGCCTCAGATGCTACCAACTACAGTGATGTCTCATACCTCAATGCGCTCTGTCTTTACCAGATCTATTCACTCGGGTCAGGTAAAAGACAGTTGTATCAGAATGCAGACAGGTCTCGTGGGGTGCTGATCGGTGGTTTACGAGGGATCGGTCTGTTGAACCCTCGTTCTTCGATCACTCTGAGTCAGGATCACGAGACTATTCGAGGTTCCGAGGACGATCTTGTTCTCGCCAATGATTGGAAGAACTGGATCAAGATGGAGTCGGGACGGAGGGCAGCCTGGGCAGCATTTGAGTATGACTGTAGCCTTTGTACTCTCACGAGTCGTCGAGGAATTGTTGACTTGAGCGAACTGCCATCAGAATTGCCATGCCCTGAATCCATGTGGAATGCCACTTCAGCACGAGCTTGGTTTGCTCTGATGTCTCGTCTTGGCCAGGACGACTCAAGACCAAACCTGTCAAAGGTACTGAAGCAGGCACTAGCGGGGCGTGAACTGCCATCGTCTTTGGGATCCTGGGCTAAGAGGCTCTGTGCGCAGGTGATCGGGCGGTTGCTCTGGGATCTCTGGCAAATTGAGGTCGTCGCAATGCCAGAGTATCTCGGTCTTGGATCAATTGTGGCTGCGCACCAAGACACGAAGAGGTCGCTGCTCAAGGGCTTGAATAACTTGGTTGAGTCTCTGTCTTTGCCATCATCGACGAGCGATCTCACCAGCTACAAGTAAGTAATGGGTTCTCTTTTCAATACCATACACTGACAGAAATACAGTATAGCCAGTCTTCTTTGCCACTATTCGCACTTGTGCGCGGCGAATGGCGTCCTCGATCTCATCCTATCCATCGTACGGGGACTCATCTCAACGGAACCACGAGTACATGAGGGAATCAAGGTAGCCCGCAAACGCCTCAAGTTGACATTTTACAGAGATCCAAAGACAGCAAGGAGACTATGCTGGCACGCAGCCCAAATCGTCGCAATCGCTAATGAGTACTTGGTGTCTGCCCCTTGCGAGATTATGCGAGTCTTTATGGGTTACATCTTCATCATCGCGTACTCTGCCTATGGGGATCATTCTAGACCGTCGCCAATGGAGGTTACTCAAAGTGTCAGGCTGGATCTGCATGATCAGAATATTTCTCACAGAAGAGTCGTTGTCAAATGGATTGAGGTTGGAGGACCTGCTAGCTCTGGATCTGTTCCGGATATTGGTACCGACGGTTGCGTCCCTGCCATCAGCACCGATGCACAAGAGATATTGAAGAAGCTGCAATGCTGGGGATTGGCTCACAAGTTTACCAAGGTATTTCAGGTACTGGAAACGAAAGGGCTGTAATATAAATCATGGAGTTATCCTACCACTGTATTTATGAGGTTGAGGCCTTAAAATATAGCTATACAATTTGGAGGAGTACTGACGCCTCCTGGCATGTTTAAAGGTGCCGATGTTATAAAAAATTCCCATCTCTGCTCCTCTTGACAAATGCTACTGAGGCCCTCAAGATCAAACAGCTCGCCAACCGGCATACCCCATCCTGCAATAAGATATTCATGCATAAATAAACCCTTGACTGATGCATTCTCTCCTCGCCTATAAGACGGCTGCGGAGGGTATACTTCAAAGGAAATGGCATCACTTGCCACAGCTGCAAAGCCTTGGTTCCATATCCATTTCAACATCTCTTCAGTGCCTTCGACTCCGGCATGTTGCGGGTTTGAGCTTTGCGCATAAGCCAGCTTGTCAGCTGCTGTCATCTGCTGATCCCACTCCTTAACAACTCCGATTCTGATGAATAAGATATCTCCACGGAGGAACTTGACGCCTTGTTCTTTTGCGACGTCAAGGAGCACATGAAGCGGGATAGAATGATCTGAGAATGTCGTGTAGGATATTGAATGACGTCGAGCGTATTCAACATAGTCCAAGAGAACACCACGACCGCAAATGCCCTCTTTGGCCCAATGCTGGATGCCTAGGCGAGTGTTGTTTCTGTCTTGTATCTCACCCGACGTCATTCCTCCATAGAAGAGGCGACGATTTGGGTCTGAGGGAGTTGGAGCAGGGGCAGAAAAATGGCGGAGTCCATCCCACTGAGACGACTGTTGAGGGTTGAAGATATATACATCATCATATGCGGCGCCATTTAAAAGCGAGACAATGTGATGCTGGGCTGGGGCTCGATTGAAGTTGGCAATGTCCAGCTTGGTCAGCTCCCAATTTAACGAGGTACGGCGGCCTGTCTTGATGTATGATGCCGCTTTGGCTACCACTTCTGGTGTGAGTAGTACGAGACGACCTAGACCTTCTTCCCTAGACCCTGGCTTGCCCGCCCAGGCTCTTTTTGGGTCCGGCAGACTATCATAGTCTTGATAATGCAATGAGGCTTTGCTAGTCGTAATCATGGAGCCCATGTTGGGAGATTTGGGGGAGCATATATATGACGAAGCAGAGAAATCGATTTCAGGCTCAACGGAATTGGACATTGATTACTTTTACAGTGCATACATTCTCTTCAAGAGACTCGGGTGGAATCTCACTAAGACAGAAGAGCGTAGCTTGGGAAGCATGATGCGGAGAAGGACTCAACCCCGTGGGGTCAGGTGCCATTTGCCGATTTTAGTCTGGCCACCTGAACCGGAGCGTGCCACTGCGGGGTTGACAAGGTGCTACGCCCTCGCATCAACCATGAAACAGCGGTTCAGTGCCGAGATTACTCATTTTATCTCAGGGAACTGGTCATTGGGTCGTGTAAGCTAAAGGGGAGCTGTCAATCTTGGCCACCTCTTTTGTACTGGTTACTCACTGTAGTAAATGTCTTGTCCAAGAATAAAAAGCGCATGTTGACATATCAGCAATCATGCCAGTAACACGTGGACAAATAGAAATTAGAGGGATTTAGCCAATCAGACCCATCACCACGAGTGGATTACTGGATGCTTTGCAATGAAGGGGTATCATGCAATCGCCTACTTACTACTTTATCTGTCATAAGCTTTCATGTAATATTAACATGACGTTCTGCTCCTGACTGGCTTGTGTGTTATCGGCATACATATTGAGGGGTGCCTGCATATGCAGTCCCTGAAAATGAGGCGAGTTGCAGGTAAACTATTGCGGGGATCTGTCATGATCATATCATAATACCTAGGTCAGACACAGAAAGACACTCTTTTTCCAGCTTTGTTTCTTTTTGTTTTTTTCTTCAATCCGCACTTCAGATCCAATCCTCTTCCACTTATCGTTAGTCTAGACACAAATATTGAAAATGGCTGAGGAGAACCACCTGCGTCATATCTTGCAGACCAGCTCAGTTCATCTACCTGAGTTCAACCCGTACCAACTTAACCCTGCTCTGGACCACACTCCCGAGTTCCAGCGACATACTTGCAAAGACTGTAAAACACTGATTTTGGAGCTCCTTGAACACCCAGCAAGCGGCTCTCCAGGTGAATACACGATTTTTGAAAATCACCGTGATGGGCTTCTGTCTACGCTAGGACATGGTTCGGCCAGTTGCCGTATATGCGCTATTATTTTCAATCAGATCATATGCGATCGCGCTGCCGTCCAGCACGAATTCACTCATTATCAGCTTGCTTTGTCGCTCAAGAAAAACAGCTTCTGTGTCAGGCTTACAAATGATCCCGGAGCGGCTGGCACAGACGGGGAAGACACTGACGAGGAAAACATCTATGGCGAATTTGCCCTTTATAGCAGCGAATTACCGAAAGAGTTTTCTTGGTTAGATTATGGAATTGTCTATACACCCATGTGGAACGAACTGTATGTTAGTCGTCAGCCGTATCTTGCGTCGCGAGATTATCCCTGGCAGGAAAAAGCAATCGACAAAATCAAGGCCTGGATAAGTGACTGTGAAACGGAACATGAACACTGTCCCCAACGGCACTCCACCGCGCTGCCTAAACGGGCCCTCAAGATTAAAAACGATGACGTTTTTCTCTATATTTCCCAGAAAGAAGATGTGCAAACTGAAGATAAACGCTATGTCGCTCTGAGCTACCGATGGGGGAACGATCTTCCCTTGAGACTGACCAGGGACACGATGGACGACTTCATTAGAGGACGCCCCATCTCAGAGCTGCCTGAGACTCTCCGGGATGCAGTACGCATCGCTCGCAATCTGGGCTTTGAATTTATCTGGATTGACGCCCTCTGCATCATTCAGGATGACGAAACTGATTGGGTGGAACAGTCAGCCCTAATGGCGGATATTTACCGATGTAGTAGCCTCAACTTGTGCGCGGCGGATTCAGCAGGTTGTGGCTCAGGAATGGTAGAAATGGCGGCGCCACACTTGATGGAAATTGCTGCTTCAGCGACCCAATCTCCAGACACGGGCTTCAGAGAATCAGTGGTTCTTGTAGGAGGTCCCACCTCCAACGCCGTTGTCGACGTCAGTGGATGTGGGCTTCGGTCCAGGGGATGGGTCTTCCAGGAGGGCCTCTGCTCCCCTCGTGGCCTCTATGTTAGCCGTCGGCACGGCTTGTGGTGGGATTGCGGAACGCTGATTGAAGCGATTGACACGAGTGAATCGATACGGACCGGTGAGACCGATCATGCATTCGACCCACGCACCGAAAGGCGGTCTTTTTGGTCTCTTACGGAGTATGACTCTGAGGAGATCCGAGACTTCTCCTTCACCTGGTATGACTGGATAGTGGAATTTACATCGACAGACCTCACGCGAGAAACAGATCGGCTCCCCGCGGTAGCTGGCCTGGCCTCTTATGTCGCCTCGCGGTCAAGAATGAAGTACAAAGCCGGATTGTGGCAGGAGGATATTCCATGCGGATTGATGTGGCGTGGAAGCGGTCCGGGCCATGCCAAGCGACTACCAGGAGGTGCTCCTACCTGGAGCTGGGCTTCGATCACGGGGCCAATCTACTACGATAACTTCTTTACCATGGGTGTCGACAACCGCGGGGAGATTCGCCGTTGTGCCGAGTTGGACCTTGAGATCACGGACACGATCGTCGAGGAAGAGCAGGCAGACTCATTTGGGAATGTCCGACGTGGAGAGATTAAGGCCTCTGGAGTTTTGAAGCACGCAGCGACGATGCTGCTGAGAGAACGATGGGAGGCAATATGGGGATTCGATATACAGCCTGCAGAACCAGAAACAGATGTCCTCGAACGCTGCCAAGTACTCCGGCTCGCGAGAGCCTACCGAAATAAGCAGGGTGTCCGCCCAGTTGTCTATTTTCTGATCATCAGGGGTACAGGTCGGCGCGAAAATGAATACCAGCGAGTCGGCCAAGGACGTATCATACTAGCATACGACCAGCCCTCGGATTTTCGCTTTGAATCTATTAGGGGGAGGGAGCAGCTCAAGCGAAAGCAAGAGCGAAGGCAAAGGCAAAAGCTAAGCCTTCCAGAGGAGAATATGTGGGGGGAGACTGAGAAAGTTGCAATGACTCTTGTTTAAGAGGGAAGAGGACTGGTAGATTTAAGTGAATTATTGGCAAAAGGCCTGGGTTCCTTACATCCTAGCACTACATCATAGCCTTGCTATTATCTGCTGATTCCTCCATATGGGTGATATCCAACTTTCCAATATATTCGTCAAGCTCCTTGCGCTGCTCGGCCGGAACATCGTTGACATGAACGGCAACGTCATCGCCGAAACGGGCAGAAATCTCCTCAAGTGACAATTTGGCAGTCTCGGGGAAGTACAGGTACACGATGGGTATGAAGAAGATGCACCAAATAATGATGACCAGGTAATACTTCCAGCCGATGTTCACGAACCCAATGGGCGCTGTTTGAAGCAGAATGATGGTACTCGTGAACTGGCCGAACAGAGAGAAGCCCATGCCGATAGGGCGAATTTCGGTTGGGAAAATCTCTGCAACGTAGATGTACATCGTCGTATCACAAAAGGTTCTTGGAAAATTGTCAGCTGACGAAAATTCCTAGTTCAGGCGGGGAGACTTACCCTTGGAATGCCAGGTACAGAAAGACAAAGAAGACGCCTGCTGCATTACCTGCCTTATTGGCAGTTCCAGAAAACTCGGAGATACAGGCAGCAAGGCCACTCGTGGTAATCAAACAACCAAATAAGCCGGTCATAAACATCCAACGGCGTGAATTAATTTTGTCGTGAAGCCAGGCGCCGAGCGGGTTGTAGATGACACCAGCGGTCGTAAGCCATAAGGCCGAGAGGAGCAGAGGCATAGATCCAGTTTGACCGAGATTGGTGTAAAGAATGACTGAATAGTTGTTCTGATAGTGTTAGAGCTTTGAAGCAAGTGGAGAGTAGCAAGCATCAACTTACGATGATCAATGGTCCAGCGAACTCAGCGCCCCATTGTGTCAGGAAGCCTATTGCCAACCGCTTTCGGTAGCTCTTCTTCTTAAGTACTGCCATGAAAGGTCCGCAGCCTAGTGCCTTGAGTTTAGCCGAGTCCAGAGCCAATTGTTCCTTGATCTGGTAGATCTCTTCGCGAGCGACTAGGTCATTTGGATCGTCCGGTGACTTTCGCAAATTACAAACAACCGTCCATGCTTCTTCGATCCGGCCCTTCTGCAACAGCCATCGCGTAGACTCCGGGATCCAGAAAGACGTTGCCAGAAGGACGGTGGGAGCTAGACATTGCATGCACAGTGGAAATCTCCAAGCAAAGTCGGGCATGCTTGCCGTTGCAAAATAGCAGGCATAGCCGAGCCAGCCCGAGAGCATGTAGCCAAATACGAGGAATATGGCGTGGTGTCCGACTAGCCATCCGCGTTTATCGTGTGGTGCGAGCTCTCCCATGTACATTGGGCAGACTGTGACGAGGATTCCGATACCGATGCCAGCCAAGATTCGGCCTGCTTGGAACATGCTGCAATACCAGGTCAGTTTTCTACATAGCTGAAAGAGATCTGTGAGAAGATAGACAAGACTCACCTCAAATTTGCTGCACCGCCCTGAAGCGCTCCTCCAAGCAACGCAAAGGCTCCACCAATCTGAATAGAACGCTTCCTGCCCAGCGCAGTAGCAGCCCACATAACAAAAAGCGTGCCAATGGCGCCGCCCGCACTATAGATTCCATTCGCGGTCGAGATAGCTTCAGTCGTCTTGGTACTGTAACCAGGCTCACCTGCCTGAGGCAAGTCGAAGAAGTTGTACCATCCTGGCTGTCCGATTGTGCTGCCGATGACGGAGGAACAGTAGCCGTATGTCTGGATAAAATGAGCATGATGCAGCTATATGTGAAGAGCTGTCATGGTAACTTACCAGGGAGCCAAAGGCGACCGCGACAGTGACCAGCCTGTTGTAAGCAGTTGTATGCTTACCCATTGCTAGCGGTCTGACACCAGAATGCTTGAGGTATTGATGATGTTGCTGTGTAGATATGGGTTTTTCGTGCTGTGACAGTCGAGCGAGGCAATTTTCAACTTACCCCTTGACGATGGCTTCTTATAAACGAATGACTCTCTAGCAATTATCGGTCTGGGCTATTGTGTGAAGAACATCATTCGTTTACCCCGTTACCCCGGATTTCAGGAGCTCGCCGGTCCACTTTCTCCACAAGCAAAGCGAAGCAGTAGCGGGGCAACTCCGATGTGGCTGGCAAGTCTTCGGAGCGTGCCACTTTCTGGGGAACTTGGCTTGACCTTCGGTAATGCTTGTGCCAAAGCATACCAAAGTGGCGCTACGATTAAGAAAATGGCATGTTATATCACCTTGCTGGGATATTTGCTTGGTGAGCCGCTTTGTGAAGGCCCCTTGTGACCTGCAACGAAGTCGCTGCTTGGGGGACTCTATGCCACGCGGGTCGTCAAGTCTTAGCTACGACTTCTATCTCGCTGACAAATATAATCATTTACTTGCAGTTGAGTATTGTAGCTGAGAGCTTAGGTCAGTCAAGAGAACTTAGAAGCGACCATACACATTGATGTTGAGTGATTCTCTTTTTGTCTCAATCGCGATTCTGTACACCGTTGAGCATTGGTTTTGAATGACCAACACAAGATGTTCCGCACTTGGTAGCCTTCTCGTTTTGTGACGGAGTTCTGCAGTATGGACAAGAGGAGAGTTCTTGAAGATTACTGGATACAACCTATATGTTTACTTATTAGATAAATAAAAAGACGTAGTTCTAGTAGGTATCTTTAATACTTTTAATATGCTGTTGTTTTATCTGCCCCAGGGTAGGAGATAAGACAAGAGCTCTGATAAGATAAAGTTTTGATCGATAAGCGATAAGCGATAGGCCTGCTCACCGCTAATGGAACAATCCGGCGAAACACGGTGGGGTCCCGATCATGTGTTTTGTCGTGATCCAGCTCGACTAAGCGACACTGCTCCTGTTTTGAGTTTAGTGCAGCTACAGATAAGCTCTCTGCGTAACTGTCAGGCACGGAGCTACGGGCCCGGAGCCGTATCCCGTATCATTTGTGCTACGCTGCGTATATGCCGAGAATGCTCCGTCATGGCTTGGTATCTATATAAACAAAGCAGAGAAGTTGCCATTGAACGATTCCTGTCTCTCTTTGTTGTTGCAATTATACTAAATCTCTCAAAAGTACGCTACCCTGAATTTGAAAGGCAGAAGGGTATTTCACTAACATATCTATAGTGTCAAACAAGATCGTTCCTCTTACCATTATTAAGGGTGCCGGCCACGAGCACATCCCCATCCCCGATGGCGAGTGCGCTATTATTGCCGACTTCCACTCTATCAAGAGTCAGCGTAATGACTCTGACCATTACCTGACCACTGGTTTCTACAAGGTCGTTCCTGGCCCTACACGATATGGATCCTACGATTACGAGGAGACCAAATATGTCCTCAGTGGTCAAATTGACGTGACTGTAAAGATCCCTCCCCGCGGCTTGGAAAGTACATGATACTAACAACGGATAGGATGAGGCTACCGGTATCACTCACCATCTTGTTGCTGGAGATTGGGCCTTCTTCCACGTTGGCTCCAAGGCTCAGGTCAGTCCCCCTCCCCCCATAGCTTTGCGAACTATAGCTGATCTGTATTTAGTTCTCCACCAGGTCGCATGGCGTTGCTTTCTACGCTGTCACTCGACCTGCCAATGACACTCCTCACATCAACCTCAAGGGCCGTGAGGAGAGCACTTCCAAGTTGTAAAAGTTTAGCGATTCCATGATCCATCAACAGAAATTAATGAATGATTATTTCCGTAACTGAAAAAAATATAGAAATCTGAGTCCAGTCCGTGACGAGCTTGTATTTTCCAGTGCTCAACTCTCAATTGTTTTGATTGATCCTTTCTTGTGAGAGCATAATATGAGATTATTTCGCGGGCTTGCGGCCATATACCGAGATGCTGACACGAGTTAGCTCACATAGCATGATGGCGATAAGGTCCGAACTCACATTGGCCAGTATGCATGAATCCGAGGGTCATTGACTTCTTTTCTGGCTTGAGCGATGAAAACAGTGACCTCTTCTCTCGACCATCCCAAAGCCCGCGTCAGTGGAGCTATCGCCACAGCCTCAAGGAAGAAATTCGCATTCTCATTGTTCCACACGCCTAATTCTTTATGCTTCTTGTCTTTGGGCCATCGGTTGCTTGGCCACTTGAACTTTGCTTCCGTTACATCCTCAAAACCAACCTTGGTGAGAACGTCCTTTATGTTGCTCGGGTCGAAGTATGGTCTTCCCAGTTTGACAGATGCATCGTAGATAAGCTGGGCCCACTGCCATAGATTGTGCTGCGGCGTCAAGGTGCCATCGTCGGATTTGGTAAAGACATCAATCTCCTGTAGCTCTGCATAGCCACCTGGTTCCAGGTTCCTAGTGTGAGTCAGCTTTGTAGGGTGAAGGGGTGAATATGTAAAGGGCCGCACTCAAAGATCTTGGTAGCGTAGCTTTCCCAGTCCGCGACACTAGAGTTCATCATGCGACTGTGGATGTAGTCAAACTTTGAAGAGTATTGCCACTCCTCTTCAATATCATCAATGATGAATCGGACATTTGGAGGGACACTGATACTGTTAGCTAATTGAGGAGAAGAGGAGTAAGAATCCATACAAGCTGGGCTGAATGGGAGACAGGTCGACTCCAATTACCTGGGAGAGTTAATTGGCGCTAGCAAGGAATAGTTGAGGAACGAACCTCCGCGCTTGGATGGTCATCTGCATAGTCCATGACCCAGATTCCAGTGCCAGTGCCTACATCCAGAACATGCTGGACTTTGGCTTCAGGCTTACACGGAGGGGCAAAGCCAAGTCTATCATCAAAGGTTCGAAGGAACAGAGCATGTTGCAAATCTATGTGCTTTAGCAAGGATATCATCAGGTTAAGTAAGTGGCTTACATACCGAGTCTCTCGTTCTCTTCCTCATCATTTGGAACATTGTATTCTATGTGATCAGCCACCGTCAACTCTGCTAATCACTGAACTCACTGCCATCTTTGTATCCGTGATAGGTTCTCCCATTTTCCTGGCGGTACTGAAGAATGGAACTGCTTATACTTTGCGTTGATGACTCCACTTCCTGAGGTAGAGAAGGCACTATGTCAGTTTGTCCCCCGTTTCAGAGCATTCTGTTTAGGGATTGCACGTACCTCGTCATGTCCAGAGTCGTGATCTTCAAGGACCTTGAAATTATGTTCTGTCAGAGAATTTAATCAATTATGATATCAGCTGCTTACATTCTCACTCTCATCAGCAACGAGCGGCTGATTATCCGCAGCTGACATGTTGAACTTGTGAAGTCGATTTAAGAACACGCTAAACGTGGAATGAAATTATGAGGGGGGAAAAGAGAAGAGGAGAAAATCCGGGATCCGAAATGGACATGAGTTTTGAGTTCAAGAAAAGGCAGGGTTGCTGATCTGATTCGTAACCATATTGACACGTCAAATTCGGCAGCCAACGTGAGTGGAGTATCAGAGCGTCAAGAGTCTTCATGATTCGCTCTTGAACTGAGCTCGTTGACATGTTGGGGCAGGGTTACATTTTACAAGACTGGACCAATGAAAGAGCAAGATGTTGCATGATATGACAATTGTTTTCCAGCTAGTTGCAGTGAGAGTACTGCCACTCCTCTTTAACTTGATATATAATTAGACTTATATGGTTAAATAAACTTAAATAACGAATTAAGATAATCTATCTACAGCTAGCAATAACAGGCAATAGCAAATAACTATCCCACTGTTTACCTGTATGAATTTGGTGCCTCCCAATATTATCATCTGTAGGTTTCTTATTCTGAAGAACCTCAAGCTCTGGTAGTCGCAACTCATGTCCAGCAACCCTCAGAACAATTCCCTCACCACTTTCAAAGACCATACCAATAGGCCATAGAGGAATCTCAAGATCTATGATAGTTCCCGGGGGGATCTTTTCTAATTGGTTGTGCTTATACCTCGGGAGCCCGTCTACAATCTCCTTCGAAGCTCGATGGCTAGCCCTCAACATCCTATCGCAACCGAGAAACTTGGCGACATTCGTATTGGCGACCTCCTCGGCCGGTACAGGGCATGGGTAATTGAGGCTGGTAAGTAGTTTTCCATTGGCGTCAATCTTCCGAATCTGTATGTTCACGTCCATGTCGTCATGATCGTCACACGACATCCATAACTTCACTACAGGATATCCAGAAACCTCTGTATACTCGTGGAAACGAACGCTGAAGTCTGTGCAGTCAGTCATATGATGTGCTTCATAACTGGCGTTTGATTCAGCTGCTGGTTTCTCGAGTGACAACGACAAAGTCGTAGCGTCGAGGAAGAATTTGCGATACTCGGTTCCCGGGGCCGGAAAGGCAGCCTCAGCGCGCTCCACGATAGTCTTTGCCGGACTGCCGTCAAAGCCAAGAAGGGACAGTCGAAGCCTTGGGGTTTGCTCCCAATCATTCGAGATTCCTTTGCAATACCTGTCGAAAAACTTCTGGAGCTCGTCGTTATTCTTCTTGCGGTATATGTCGTACCCTAACATCATCAGTCGGATGAGTCGTAAGTTCTTGAGGACAGCTTACATTCTTGCGTATGATGAACCCGGAGCCACTTTTGAGTGGACTTTGCCTTGGCGAAAGTCTCAAACGACCCGCGAGAGTGAAGACAGGTGGAATAAGATGCCGTGAGATACATTGGGAGGTCAATATTTTCGACTGGGATGACTTTGGTCGCCCAGTACTCGTCAAAGAGCGGTCGTTTCTCAACCATGGCACCACCGTCTTCTGCTCCCCTGTTACCAGTCATTGTCTGATACAACATTCTCATGAATCCGCTGCGGGGAATGCCACCCCGGGCCATGAAATCGTTGTATCCGTCAGTCGCAGCCTCCCACGGCGCAATTGCCTTTAAAGCCGGATGAGGGTTTCGAGCAGCAACATTGATCTGTGCGATAGCAAGTCAAGAGTTTCCAGCCGTACCAATGCAGCCATTACACCATGGTTGCTTAGAAACCCAGTCAATAAGGTCGTGCAAGTCAAAGGCTTCCTGATCTCCCCACTGGGCAATATCTCCTTCAGAGAACCCAGCGCCTCGAGCGTCAGGGTTAATGACGGCATAGCCTCTAGCACACCAGTCGGCTGGATCAGGAGCCTCGAACTTTTCGTATCCAGAAGTTTGATCCAGCTTGAGCCCACAGCGGAAAGGTCCCATATGATCGTACGAGTGGCCCTCTGTATCAATCAGCTGTTTGTAATCCGCATGAATGTGTGAAATTAAAGGCATACTGCTGTCTTTTCCATAAGGGCTCCATGCTATAATCGCAGGGACCTGGCCACCAGGGTCGCTTGAGCTCGCGGGCCGAAATACATCACAGTAGATCTTGATGCCGTCACGCATCAGTACTTCCACGTCTCTGGCGAAGACAGACTCGACGGTGAAGGGTCGCCGCCCTTCTGCTTTGACGTGGCCAACGGGTAAGTGAATCGTAGCGGGATCAAACCCAGTTGGTTTCCGAAGGGGGCAGAAGGCCAAGTCAGGGAATCGTGCTTTGAGTGCTTCCATGATTTTGAGCTTGAAGACGAACGGTCTCTAATTGCGATTATATCTCCAATATTAGTCAAATGCTTGAGTCTACTGTGAAGCATTTTTTTGTGGAGGTTGGGTGCTCTGCTAGCATATTTATATATAAACTCGTGGCGATATTTCCATCGCAATATCGTTCAGAGTCACCGGTCGCTCGCGAGTTAGGTCGGCACGAACGGTTGTCCGAGTGTGATGTACTCATGTTTAGTCGGCGTCTCTCTACAGTTCCGCTCAGCGAGGCCAGAGCGCCGTGGTGATCGAGGAATCGGAGGCTGGCTTTCGGCCTCGCTTTCTGACTTTCGCCGATAATGGCCGACATATAGCGAACAGCCGGTACAGTTCTACCCGTTCCGGGCGGCCCTAAAATTACCTGGACCGGTAGAATGGTATTGTTGAGAGGACCTACCTATATCCGAATATCCGAATATCCAATTGCCTCAATGAGGTCTAGCTTTTAGGTCTAGATATAAATCAACATTTAGCTATCGGTTTCAGTTGGCCTGACAGTAAACTATAGGGACTGCTATAATAGGTAAAGGCAATAGATAGCAGGCACTAAGGACAGACTTGCCAGACCCTTCGACACTCTAGATAGAGACATGATGGCGATGCTTCTGAATCCACCTGAAAAGAGAATTTTAATTAACTACAGTGGGGTTGCTGACCTTGCAGAGCTCACGACTAGCTGTATGAGTTGCCACTATCTCTACAAGCCGAGTTTCCTGTATGTTGGCTACAAATAAAGTAAGACTGACTGCGAGAACGTCTTAGGGTTAGTCTTGCCGCGCATAGAGAAAAACGGTGAGGCGAGAATATCTGTGAGGGTTAAGTCAACCCAGTATTGGATCTGATTGCCTTGGTGGGGCTGATCAACATATCGGCTTAGTGCTGGCCGATAAGCTATCGATAAGCAGCGATTAGAGTGAGATGTTATGCTACTGCAGCTTGCAGAGTCGCAGAGTACAGTGTCCTGTCCTTTACGCCACAATAGCCATCTCGTTTCTGCAGACTCTTTCACATAGAAAAGTCGATCAGAGCCCAATTGATGCTGCTTCCGTTTTCTCCAAACTCTTGTGCTCCCGCGAGAAGTTCATTGATCCAACCAGTCTCATTGATCGGAGACGAAAACAGGGTCAGGCCTGGAAAGTCCCATTCGAAGACAAACTGATCTGGGACAAAGGACTCAAGCTCGTTATCGCAGTTCCTCTCTTGGGTCAGAGGAAAGGTTGACTGTCCTCCTCTGGGGCCTCCTTCATCCTGGGCTAGCCAGCACTTGTACTTCTGTATACTCGTCTTCAAAAGTTGGAGGTATAGTAAGCTGGTATTTGACCGAGTGTCGTCTTTGTGTCCTGCGGCAGCGACTACTTCCAGTTCCTGTAGCAGGATACTAGCTTTTATAACAAGCTCATCGCTGCGACCTTGCGTCTGCAACTTATCTGTGTCGGGGAGCAAAGCGGACAGCTTGAGAAGAAGAAGGCAGCAGAAAGTATTCTTAGCCCAGACAAAGTCCATTGCATACCGGATGCTCTTAAGATATATCCGTGGTTCTTGAATGATTATATCAAGATGTTGCTGGAGGGAAGCTTTGGTCATTGATAAGATGTTCTTCTGGATGGGTGACATGACGTTGACGTTCTCCACGCCTGCAGCCCTCACCGCACGGCAAAGAGCCATGTTATCAGCCCAGCAGCGCTGAACAGAAAGATTAGGCACAAACCAAGGCATTGAATCGTGATGAGGCAGCGAGATACGAATCCAGTCCTGGAACCAGACATCGATGTCGAGTTTGGCATCTTTTACAAGATCAAGAATCTCCTCGTCGCTCAGGTTGGCACCCTGGGGTAAAGATGCATATATCTTTGCACGTAGAACGTTGAGTTCGACCTGAGCAAAGAGATAATGATCCATCCCGGTAGCAAGTGGACTTTGTAGGAGGACTCTGCATCTGCGTGAAGCGCCTCGGAACTTGAACGTTGGCATTCCACCAGCATCCACATGTAGAATGTAGCTCATCACCAACAAATGCAGCCAAACTCTGGTCTTGCGCATGCGCATAATGTTGTGGTTGTAGATAGCTTGGTCACTGTTGTCCATCTGCATTTCTCCCAAGACGGCTTCTGCAATGAGTGTATCGTAGGCTTCAGGGAACCCAAGATCCAAGGCCATGCGCGTCGCAATTGCAATCAGAAGTGCCCTCTCTCTTGCATAGCAAGCCTGAACGAGGATTGCCTGTACTGTCTCAAGGCTTCCCATCAACGGATTGACGATAGCGGCATTGAGCATGCGTTGAGTCTGAAGCGCAAGAGCTCGCCATCTCGAGCTTGTACCGTTGAGCACACGACACCCAACTGAGCATATTGTGATGAATAGCAAAGGACTTTGACTTCGAATAGCTTCAATTGTGTCAAATCGCTGGTCAAAGACAGGAACGTAGCGATCACAGCCGGAGAAAAAGGCGTTGAAGTACAGCCGCCCCTCGTCATCCTTCATCTCAATCCCGAGTTCGGCAATCGTCGGTGCTATTGCATCGGTCTCAAAGGCTGACCTTGATCTCCCCTGTGATCTGATAAGGAATGTGGCAGTATCTGGTGAGCTCGTGCTCGTCGATGTCACGGGTTGTGGAGGAACTTGTGCTTGTGCTGGTGTGTATACCCCATGAGCAGCGATCTCTGTACGACTCGCTGTGATAAATGACGACTGATCCTCCGCTGAGTAGGTAGCAGGTGAGCATTCCATCATAGGTTCCTGAGTTGGCTGCAGTCTGGACTTGAGAAACTCGATCTCTCTTTGAAGCGCCTCGATCTTTCTGTGACGACATTAGAAACGTTCTTGCCAGCGGAAGACAAGGAAGCCAAACAGTTCATGGTCCTCTTTCGGTTTCTCGACAAATTGGCATGTCTTTTGAAGTTGACAGCACCTATATTGCCCATCAGCACTGTGAGTCCGCAGCCTTCTACACAATATACACACCGAGCACATGGCCGCGAGCCATTGCACTTTACCTATTCAAGATGTAAGTTGCGTACGTCCAGAGAGTTCCCTAAGTGCCTACTGACTTTGCTCTGTCGACAAGCTATGCAAGCTTTCTTAAGGACGTAGGTTAGCTTCTTTCATCACAGGGCACAGGCAATAACTAAATGCCGAGGTTCGCTGGTCTCAAAAAGCAAGGCTGCTGTACCGGTAATCTTTTCTTACGGATCCGTGAGGATGGGGCTGTTTGTGGAGTTCCCCCTTCTGAAGGCTGATGAATTTGTGACATGCTGATCTCGACTCATCTTAATATGTGAGCCTAGACTGATTTTGAATGCCGGAACGCGCTTCTCATGATGATCATTTTCTCCCTGGCGAATCATGTTTGCGCGGGGAAATCCTGAGCTGCAGTCTTGTCTTGACGCCTCAGGCAGGAACATCATTCCTCAGCTGCTGATAGGTCTGAACGGCATGTATGTGGAGCTTAATTCTTAGTTCTCTATCCGTACAGTATATTATGATCTTGATGCCAGTTGTTTAATGTCTAAAAGACAAATAACTTAAGCTGTATCTTTATTGGAAAAACTGGCTTGATACCATTCGGAGGTCAATCGGGCTGAATGATCATCAGAAATAATGCCGTTGCTGGCTGTCAGAGTGGACTTTCTACCCCGTGGGGACGCTCGGCAACGAAATCGGACTTTGTGGTGTTTTCTCCGACTCGAGCGTGAGGGGTTTAGTACTAAACAGGTCACGCGGCAGCGCAGAACCGGACTTGGTCAGAATTCTCCGGGGATGGGGTCGGACGAAATAAAGAAAGCCCGATTTTGGATTCTTTTCGGTAGTTATTGGCTGTAAATGAGGCGATACTTGCATCCCGAACCCGGCAACGAATGCATGTTGTGTCAAGTTAAAAGAGGAACATTCCCTCCTCTGTTAATCTCTTTCAGTTGTCAACTATTGAGTTTTCACATCAAAACTTGATTATTCCTTCATCATGCCTCAACGTGAACGCATTCCTTCTTCGTGGACAGTCGAGGCAGCTGGCAAAGACAGCACCAAGCCGTCTGTCCACTTGCGTTGCAACGATGCCACTCTGCCCTTTGAGTTCAACTTTGAAGCAGTTCGTCCCAACGTCTTCAGAACAACCTTCACATCCACTACCCATCCTCTACCGCCTCGTCCCAGCGTCCCTCGTGCTGAGACGAAGCTAGATGGTGTTCAGCCAAAAGTCACATCGAATGACAAGGGTACCAAGATCCAGATTGGTGATGTGGTCGCCAATGTCGACTATGCTGGAGAGACTCCTCTTCTCTCTGTAGGCTTCGATGGTCAGCCACCAATTCTTCAAGATCTTGACAATAGATCTTATGCCGTCAATGGCGACGGTATCGCTCACTACACTCAGTATAACCGCAAGACGTTCCATGTCGGTCTTGGAGAAAAGGCTGCGCCAATGGATCTCTCTGGTCGCCGGTTCCAGATATCAGCAACCGACAGCTTTGGATACGACGCCCATCGAACTGACCCTCTCTACAAGAACATCCCCCTCTTGATCAATGCTACACCTCAAGGCTGCGTAGCCATGTTCTCCACCAGCCATACTCGAGGAGAATACTCCATCGGCTCCGAGATGGACGGTATGTGGGGATTCTACAAGGTCTATCGTCAGGACTTTGGAGGTCTTGAAGAGTATATCATCACCGGAAAGACTCTCAAAGAAGTTGTTCAGACCTACGCTGATCTCGCTGGTTATCCCCTTCTCGTTCCTCGCTGGGCCTTCGGTTACCTCTCTGGAGGCATGAAGTACTCCATGCTCGACGATCCCCCAGCTGGTGAAGCCTTGATCGAGTTGGCGCGCAAGATGAAGGAGCACGACATTCCTTGCTCGGCTTACCAGATGTCATCTGGATACACCGTGGCTGAGCAGCACCCCAAGAACCGACACGTTTTCACTTGGAATCGCCACCGCTTCCCCGATCCCGAGGATTGGATTAAGGAGTTCCATAAGCTGGGTATGCGTACTATTGCCAACGTAAAGCCATATCTCGTTTCCAGTCATCCCGAGTACCAGAAGCTCAAAGATGCTGGCGGTCTCTTCCTTGATCCTCATACCAAGGAACCAGCTGTCACCAAGCTTTGGAGCGCTGGAGGAGGTGAGAGAGCCAACGGTGGTCATATTGACTTCACTTCTGAGGCCGGTTACAACTGGTGGTACAATGGGATCAAGAGGCTTGCAGAAGAGGGTATCGACTGCATGTGGAATGATAACAACGAGTACACGATTCCCGATGACGAATGGGAGTGCGCTCTCAACGTCAGCAAGGATGTACTCGAGGTTCCCGAGGGGCTTGAGAAGCGACCTCAAGTCGGTCTCTGGGGTCGCAGTTTACATACTGAGCTCAACGGCAAGGCATCTCACGATGCTCTTCTAGCTGTCAACCCCGACTCGCGACCTTTCGTTCTCACTCGCAGTGCTACAGCCGGTACTATGCGCTACGCCTGCAGCTCTTGGAGCGGTGACAACACTACCAGCTGGGATAGTATGAGAGGCTCGACTGCTCTCGGTCTCAACGCTGGCCTCTCCCTGATGCAGTGTTACGGGCATGATATTGGTGGTTTCGAGGGTCCTCAGCCTGACCCTGAGCTTCTCCTTCGATGGGTCCAGCTTGGTATCTACTCTCCTCGATTCGCCATCAACTGCTTCAAGACAGGCGAAGACAACTCAATCGGTGATGTTATTGAGCCTTGGATGCACCCATCTATCACTCACCTTGTCCGCAAGACTATCAAGCGTCGCTATGCCTTGATTCCTTACATCTACTCTCTATCTCTCGAGAGTCACCAGACTGCTTCGCCGCCCCAGAGATGGATCGGTTGGGGTTACGAGTCTGACCCTGAAGTCTGGAAGCTTCTTGATGGAGAGAAGCAGTACTGGCTAGGTGACTCCATACTCGTCGGTGGTGTCTTCGAGGCTGGAGCAAGCAAGGTCAAGTTCTACCTCCCCAAGGCGTCAGATGATGATGAGGGATACCTGAACCTAAATGCACCATACCAGTATCTTGAGGCTGGTCAATGGGTTGACCTTGACGTCGAGTGGCATGGTGCTGGCATCCCCGTTCTCGGCAAGGTTGGCCGTGCCGTCGCTGTTGGTCGAGACGTACAGGTTCTATCTCCCGGTGAGAAGGAAAACGTGGCAAATCTCCCTCTTGACGATTACCGGGGCGTGGAGATCTTCCCTCCTCAGAAGGAATCTCGGGATGGCAAGTGGCATGAGACGACGTGGTATGAAGATGATGGTACCTCTGTGTCAACTAAGAACAAAATCTCTTCTTACACCATTGCTTACTCGGCTACGGAGTCTGAGATCAAGGTCAAGTTTTCCAAGGATGAGAGTTCTGGTTTCCAAGCACCTTGGAAGTCCCTTGTTGTCATTCTACCTTTTGGCGACTTGAGAAAGGTCGTTAGTGAGGATAAAGAAGTCGTGGACTTAGGCCTGAGCGCGGAGGGCAAGAAGCAATATGAGCTGAAGTAAAGTTTTGGAGGCAAAATGACAGTCAGTTGTAGACATAAAAGCCAGTAATAATCAACATTAGTGTACATAAAGTGTTCGTTGGATCAATTCGAGTTAGAGTTCTACTAGGTTCTCTCTGCCGGAATAAGCTCACTGCCACAAGTCTCAACTGCAAATAACAGTTCTGTTAGAATTCTACATTGCTTTGCTGTGTCAATTCACACGTCGTGAACATGTAATTCCCATTGTCTTCACTAGATCGTATGTATTAACATGCGCGAATAGTCTTAGCGCTGTTAAATACCGCTATGGCAGTAATTTTAAAAGAACTAAACGTAGTACTAGGCAGCTCGAGATTTCTCTATGAATTAAATAGCCTCCCTTCTTAGTTATGTTGTGTAGACCTTTTTTATTCTTATTAGCTCGATATCCTCAGACCCGAGGCGGTGAATTGTGTGAATAACTAAAAGAGATCGGAGGGGGAAGTGAAGGACCTTCTACCGAAACCCGCAGTCTTACCGAGAAGGCTAACTATAGACGAACGGACAAGCTAATTAAGCTGCCATAGCCAAGCAGACTCTCGCCCTGTTCAACCCTGACGAGAGCCTTGGAGAATTTGCCTTGCGCGCCCGATCTTAACGGTTCAAATTTTCGAAGGGAGCACGGAGCGGAATATACATGCTCTGTCGCGGCTCGACCAGTGGGACCGTCGTATCAACGTCTATGGGAAGACTCGGCTGAGAGATACCGTCGGGAAACTACCGATATGTTAGTTTTGCTTTCATCTAAAACAGATCGCAGTGTCAGTCTTGTGCCCAAAACCTACCTTAGTCGGCCGGGTCATATGCAGACCAGTGATCATCCTCGCGATACAAGTTCTTCTTGTCTAATGGTGGATGGGAGGCCTTGAGGTATTCCAAACCCTCCTGTTTGAGTTGAAGGAGAAATTGGTGCGTGTAGTTGCCGTTACTGCACTTTCGCGTATGTGAGAGAGTTGGGGAGTGGTCGACATTATCGTCAATTGTGGATCTATTGTATCTTAGAAGCTGGCGGATAAGGATGGCTACGTTCACTAAACCGTCAGTAGCACGATGAGCGCTCCTGTTCACATAGAGCTGTAGGAGGGGGGCAGTAAACATAGGTTCCTGCTGGGTAGCTTATAGTCTCGAAGCTTGCTGCCCATAACTTCCCTACTCAATCTCCAGTAGCAATAGTCAGGAAGACTTATTAAAGTATAAGAATCTAGTGAACCTATACGAATTATCATTCTGCACTACTTCGAGACTGAAAGTACAAAAAGTACTGCTGTTCGCTACTCTTGATCCCATCTTTGCAACTCTATCCGACCTATGTGGATATCAACACGCCGCTTAATCATTTCAGAGCTTTGGAATAGGAACAACAGCATCAGCAATGCCATTATACTTCTTGTCCCCAAAGTTGCCGCCGTTCCCGAGCAGCAGTCGCTTAGTTCCCTTGATAGTAATCTCTCTGACGCTCCGAGAGTAGGCAGACCAGTGGTTGATGTCAACCTTCTTCCACTGTCCTTCCACTGGATTATCGCCTTGAATCAGAAGGTTCTCGGAAGAGGTGGTACTGATGATAATGATGCCAGAGCTGTCATTGGTATAAGGGTTACGAACCCAAGTCACGTATGGTCCACTGGTGAACAAACTACCATCGGTGGCTTTGAGCCTGGTACCGGGGATAGGCCCAAATGTAAGAGGGCTATCGGAGATTTTGTAATAGATTCTGCAGGAATCCACGCCGCAGCGTTCCCAAGTCATGATCCACTTATCAGTACTCTCGATGTGAGCCACAGTGGTCATACCAGGGCGAGCGTCATAGTTACTCTCAGCTTCATCAGCGACAATGTCTGACCAGTTCTTAAGGTCGGTGGTGGTAGTATGAACGAGCTTCTGAGCATGATTGGGGTCCCGCTGGTCGGAATAGTAACAGACCAGCTTTCCGTCATACATCAAGAAGAAGGGCTCCCATAGCGCTTTATTGCCATTCTGAATAGTGTTTGGTCCATCACCATACGCAATATGAGACACAAATTCCCAAGTCTTTGCGTCATCTTTGCTAGCGTAGACATCGATGTAAACACCACCTTTCAGGCTTTCAGGGGTCGAAACACCAGCTGCGAGTATAGTGCCCTTGTCATAACCACCGAAGTCGGTGGGAAGTGTATACAGGAATGGTTGGAAACGCATGCCCCAACCGTTCTGTGTGTCTTTAACGGCACTGAAATTGGACCAAGTTGCACCCCCATCGATCGACTTGTAGATCGGATCTAACCAGAATGTTAACCTCAGCAGCATATAAACACACATAGATCAAAAGACATACGATTGACAGGATATTCCTTAGACTCAGCTGGGTAGTTTTCCCAGGTCATAAGCAGGGACTCGTCAGGTAGTTGGAGTGACCGAGCATAGAGTGTACCCCAGAGCTGAGCATCGGCCGCAGGCTTGAAGAATTCGTTCTTGGTGAAGTTGGAGAAAGGAGTAGGGGCACGTTTCTCAAGTGCAGCACCATAAGTGGTGGCCAAAGAGGCCAAGCCGAGAAGAAGAGACCTCATCACGGTTGAGAAGAGTAAGTTGAAGGGAGCTTTGTTATTTATTGTGATTCGGGGTAAAGAATGTGTTTGGAGGATACAAGATAAAGAATGATGGAAGTCTTATATATTCAAGATTATGTACAATAAATACTTTTTAACGAAGTATCACTTCAGACACCAATAGCGTACCTAACAAAGTACCCAAAATGACCAGAGAAGGAGATCCAAACGCGCCAATGGCGCAACTGCCAGCGAGTTTCTGACTTTAGCCAAATAACGCGTTAAGGTTATTGGACTGCAGGATGCGGCAATTCATGGCATCATCCCAATA
Organism: Fusarium verticillioides 7600; assembly: GCF_000149555.1. NCBI lineage: Eukaryota > Fungi > Ascomycota > Sordariomycetes > Hypocreales > Nectriaceae > Fusarium > Fusarium verticillioides. The sequence goes on along the minus strand of NC_031680.1, from coordinate 71,337 downwards.
TGCGGGGTGATAGTCTGGGGTAACTAACTAGTGTCTATGCGTCGGTACACCTCTCACATCATCAGCTGATACCGTTCGGTGTTTGACCCGACACTCCGCAGGTTGAGTTTGCCTAGGTTGGCATCGGACATGACCCGATACTCCGCGATCAGAAAATGGCACAACCAATGATTCACGTGTCTTCCACCGTGGAGTGGTTTCTACAACAGGCTGTCATATTTCTTTCTCAGTTGAAGAAACCAATATCACCTTTTCAAACCATTTCGCACATGCACTGCATAGCTACATCCTACCCAGCATCATTCTTTGCAGTCCTGTCATCATGAAGAACGCTACCCTAGCAATCCAGACACATCGACGCCAGGATCACGATCATGAAATCTCCCAGACTCTGACCTTCGACAAGGCCGTGAAGGAAGTCGAAAATGGCCATGATCCTTCAGCTGTTGCCATCCGCCTGCTGGCAGAAATGTCACCAGCCGAGCGTTTGCATTTCCTGGATGGAGACATGCCTTTCTGGGATGGTCTGCGGGAAATACTCTGCGATCGTTATAACCGCAAACCATTTGTCATGGGCGCGATCCCTCGTCTCAACATTCCGGGAGTAAAGTTTACTGATGGGCCCAGGGGCATTGTCATGGGCTCGTCGACAGCCTTTCCAATTGCTATGGCGCGCGGTGCAACCTGGGATGTTGACCTCGAACGGCGTGTTGGTAATGCTATTGGACTCGAAGGCAAGGCCCAAGGCGCCAATCTCTTCGCTGGTGTATGTATCAACCTCCCGCGCCATCCAGCTTGGGGTCGCATCCAGGAGACATATGGAGAAGACCCCATTTTGTTGGGCGAATTTGGCACTGCACTCACCCAGGGCGTTCAAAATCATATCATGGCATGCGTTAAGCATTTTGCTTTGAACTCGATAGAGAATGCTCGGTTCCGAGTTGATGTACAAGTAGACGAAGACGTGCTTCATGAAGTATACCTTGCTCACTTCAGGAAAGTTATCGAAGCTGGCGCAGCATCAGTCATGTCTTCATATAACTCGGTCAACGGCGAGTGGGCTGGGCAGAGCAGGCTCTTACTTACAGATATCCTGCGCGACCAGTGGCATTTCACTGGATTCGTCATGACAGACTTCATTTTCGGTCTACGAAACGCTGCGACTTCTCTGAAGAACGGCTTGGATATTGAAGCTCCTTTCATGCAACAACGGGCAATGCATCTGAATGATGCATTGATGAGTGGTGAAATATCCTGGGTTGATGTCGGCAAAGCGGCCATGAACATTTTGCGCACCCAGCTCGAATTTGGCTCTCTTCTTGTCCAGGAAGCACCTGATGAGTCGGTTGTCTTCTGTGCAGAACATCGACAGCTCGCCCGAGAGGTTGCAGGACGATCAATGGTTCTTCTTAAGAATGACTCTATCAATTTCAATCCGGTTCTGCCACTCAAATCAGAAGCTCTATCTCGTTTGGCTGTTATTGGCCGTCTGGCAAATAAACCCAACACGGGGGACAAGGGATCCTCACAGGTTTTTTCACCGACCATCGTCACCCCCTACCAAGGACTCAAGAGTGAAATTCCGAGCGCAGATGTTATTCTTGAAGATAGTGACAATCCAGAAGCCGCTCGAGAGGCCGCCGAGCAAGCAGATGTTGCTGTTGTTATCGTAGGCTACGATGCCGGGGATGAGGGCGAATATGTGGTGCCTTCGCTCCAGAATGACCCTAGCCTATCTGAGCTATTCCCCCCGACGAGAAATCCTGACGAGGAAGAGATGTTGTCGATTGTGCGGGGAAATCCAGCCCAAGGAAAACAAGAATCAGCATTGGAAGTTGGTGCTGGTGGCGACCGACGGTCCCTGCGATTAAGACCACGAGACGTTCAAGTTATCAATGCCGTGGCGTCTGTCAACTCACATACAATCGTGGTGCTTATTTGCGCCGGTGCTGTTATAATGCAGGAATGGAAAGATAAAACACCTGCTATCTTGATCAGTTGGTACGCTGGGTCAGAGGGTGGCCATGCACTTGCAGACGTCTTGCTTGGACGTGTCGATGCTGGAGGTAGATTACCATTCTCTATCCCTAAGGATGAAAGCCACCTCCCAGAACTTGACATCGAAGCATCAAGTATCAAATATGATCGTTGGTACGGCCAAGCTCTGCTCGATAAGCTTGGAGTTGACGCGGCTTTTCCACTCGGTTATGGGTTGTCCTATACAAAGTTTCGATTCATGAACCTTGAATGTGAGTATTTGACAGGCCGGAGGATTATCAAGGTCGCGTTGGACGTGGAAAATATAGGTCTGAGATCCGGCCATCACGTTGCCCAGGTGTATGGATACCCTAAGATGGCAGAGTTTCCGCATCGGGTCTTGCTTGGTTTCAGGAATGCTTACTTGCAATCGAGGGAGTCGAAGCGAATATGTATTGAAGCATCCTTACGGCCAATTGAACGATGGGTCAATGGAAAATTCTGCTTGTTGGTTAGTTCTGTTGAGATTGAGGTTGCTGGACACTCTGGGGACAAGGAGGCAATTCGCGTGGTTTGTAAGCTGTATTGAAGCGCACAATATGTACAATTAGCAGATAAATTGATTGGAAATTTGATTGCAGCTTGCTACATGCCGCAAATAATGGTAGGATCACTACACAACTTCGACGAGCCATTTCATTGTTTGTAATACCGAAAGCATTCCATCGGCCTCAAGGCTCCAGTATTCGACCATTTTCAAGGTATCCAAGACTGTGTCCTTCCAACCTAAAGGCAAAAGGGTAGACCCGGGGTGTAAGCGTGCAAACCCAAGCAGTATACTTGCGCTTCTTGCGGAGCTTCGCAGCATAAGCCAAGTCCCGTGGTGACGATGGTAGTAACCTGGTGCATTAACGAGCAACCTTTGGTGGTGACAAGCCAGTGCAGCAGAAGTATCATGATCATCCAACTCTTGGTCTACAGCTTCATTAAGAGCAAAATACATAAACGGCCAGGAAATAAGCTCGCGGATATACGTGATGCGCCCGCGCAGTACGAATCGGATCACATCATCCTCGACACCTCCATAAGGAGAGGATTCATTTTCGATACTGACGAGCGGCGGTAGTGAGGCTTGCCATGTCTCGAGTTGATGTGATGTATCTTTTCTGATCTCTCTTAAAACTCTTGAAACCGACAGCCAGCTTCCATGCTGGAGCTGGCCCATTATTCTTCGAGCATTCACCTCGACTCTCCATAGAGCTATCTCGGACAGGTAAAAGTACCATGCTCGCTCAAAATCACCTTCGCATCCATCGGGAGGCTTGGGGAACAGCTCGGGAGGGTCATCAGCCAATACAGTGGGGCTAGACATGCCCAGTTCGAACCTGAGCTCCTGTTCAGACTTCCAGCACGACCATAAAACACTCTGTTCTGAAGTCTCCTGCGTACTTGTCTGGCCCGAAGTAGGGTCGAGTTGTCGGGTATAAGGAAGCGAGTGGCAAATCGCCAATCCGTGTACAAATGTTGTCCAAGCCTCGACAGGTCGTATCAGTGACATGAGAAGAACCCCGGATAGAAAGGCGCACTGAGCATGTATCAGTCCCACTGGACCTAAGCCGCCACTAACTCTTCTCTGTGCTGCCTCGAATAGGTAAATCGCCATTCGTCTGTCTGGGTGTGATAGAGGGAGATGCTCTTCGAGTGGTCGGGCAATGGCTCCGTTGGCGCAAACCAGAAGCGCCAGACCGGAGTCGATGCTCCAGTCGAGTCCCTGTGCGCACAGCCTGGAGACAAGTCTTCGTGTTTCTTCCTCGTCCAAGATTGGGTTCTTGACATGAATATGGGCGAAGAAGCTACTGAGCCATCGCTCGCATGATACCCGGTCGAGAATCTCGTCTACCCATGGTCTCTGTGCATTACTGCATTCAGACTGTGACCCAGGGGGTTGTTGTGTATGGGACGTCAGAATTGGTAACTGGACGTCTCTGAAGACGCTCCATTGGAGGACTTTGTCGATCGTAATAGGGAAAAGAATCTCGTGGATGACACTAGGCTCGGGCGATAAGTCGTTGCTGGTCTCATGGATACTGTCATCATAATGGGTCCCTAGGAACGCCGGCTGGGGCCTCGATTGGCTGTCTATCTTACGCTCGAGTCGGTCGAGCCGGTCTAGGATAGCAAGGCTCGCTTGATCGAATGTCACATTGGTGTCTGGTTCGAAAACACATTGCACGCCAGCTTTTACGCAGAATGAACAGGCCGGCCGTTGCTGATCGCACTTTGTTCTCCGAGCGCGGCATACCTGGCATGCTTTGATGGCTCGTTTCCTAGCGTACGTAGAGCCAGGGCGGCTGATGGAAGCACGGTGACTGTCTGCGCGACGGCGAGATTGAGACGCCATGGCGTTGAGAGAAAGATAAAAAGAAGGGCAGCGGAATGTCGGGGGGGGAATGCTAAAAAGAGATACGAGTGATGTTGAGTGACGGTTTCTCTTTATCCAGCAAGAAACAAGGCATCGGAAACTAGCGGAGTGTCGGGTCCAAATCCGATGTGTAGAAGTCATGGTTCTATACCAGTTTTCGCCTAGTTGAGCCATTCTTCCCCGCATGGGGAACAAGTCTAAGAGTTTCCTCGCGACCCCGCGAATTAGACCAAACCTTCCCCAGACTCGGTTGGCTTGGAAATGGCCTGGGTCGCAACCGAATAGCATATCATGTCGACAAACTCACCGGCCACCGGAGTGATATAAGATACAAAGAGCACGCTCTTCTTCCCTTTTTTTCCCTTCAAATGATCATCAACAGCATCGCCAACTACTCTTCTGATTGAAATTTGACAATACAACATCAGCCTCACCATGTCCAACACCAGTCAGCATGCACTCGACCAAAAGAGTACCTTCAGCCACATAGACGCAACCGTTGAGCATATGGCAGTCTCTGACAAACACATGCTGGATCAGATCCAAGTGGCCAATGCCAACGAACATAGTCTGACCTTCAAGGATGTCGTTCGAAAGCACCCCAAGATTATCTGGTGGTCTTTCTTCTGGTGCATGTGTGCTGTGGGTTGTGAGTTTTCGCTCGTCGGATGATACCCGCATATCTACTGTGAGATGCTGACTTGTCCAACCAGGGGGTTTTGATACCCAGGTCAACGGTGCCATGGTAGGTGTTCCAGCCTTTCGCAAATACTATGGGTAAGTCACCATTTCATTTCACCCCTCTGATAATATTATTTCTAATCCATGATGAAGTCACGAGCTCAATGGTGACTGGGTGATCCCGGCGGACTGGCTGACCGCTTTCAACATCGTCTCTTCCGTCGGTCAGTTCTTTGGAGGTTTTGCTTGCAGCGCCATCTCCGATAAGATGGGCCGCAAGAAGAGTCTTACTTTGGGCGTTCTTGTTGTGACTGGAGGCATCATGGGAGAGTCCTTTTCTTCCACCCGAGCTGCTTTCGTAGTCAGCAAGCTTATCCTTGGCGTCGGAGTTGGCTTTTACTTGACACTGGGCCCTATCACCTGCTCCGAGATCGCCCCGACTGTCTTACGTGGTCTCTCTACCGCTGGTGTCAACCTTGCCATTGCCGTCGGTCAACTGATATCGAATTCGGTGACTTCGGGTTTTGGTAACCGAGACGACGTTTGGGCTTTCCGAGGACCATTCCTGGCGCAGCTGATCTTTTCTGTCTTCCTCTTCATCGGTAGCTTCCTCTCTCCCGAGTCACCTTGGTATCTTGTGCGAGCTGGAAAGATGGAAGAGGCCAGAATTGTCCTTCAGGATCTGTATGGATCTGAATTTGAGGCATTGGAAAAGCTTCAAGCCATTCAGCAAACAGTCGAAGAGGAGGCCACCATGGCTAATCCTTCCTACATCTCGGCATTCAAGGGCACTGATAGAGTTCGTACATTTATTTCTATCGGTGTCTTTGCTTGTCAACATGCCGTCGGTATCATTTTCGTCCTCAGCTTCTCCACCTATTTTTTCCAATTAGCTGGACTCAATACGCAAAAGTCTCTGAACCTTGGTGTTGGTGTTACCGCCTGTGGTGTAGCTGGCAATATTTGCTCGTGGTTTATTGTGAACCGCTTTGGCCGCCGCCCTATCTTTATCCTGGGAATGTTCGCCTGTACGACCATTCTTCTTCTCATCGGTGTTCTCGATGTAGTGCCAACAGGTGCCGCCAAGTGGGCTATGTCTGCTCTGACTGTTATCTTCTCATTTGTGTACTTCCTCACGATTGGCGCGGTAGCATTTGTTTTACTGGGGGAAGTCTCCTCCCTGTCCCAAAGGGCGCGAACAACCGCTTTGGCCACTGCAACTCAGGCTATTTTTGGTATTATTATGTTCTTCGCTGTTCCATATATGGTCAATCCTGACGCTGGCGTAAGTTTTGCCCTGTTCTTGAACGACTGAATATGCTAATTGTTTTAGAACCTCGGCGGCAAAGTTGGCTTTATCTTTGGTGGACTCTCGGCCTTTGCTTCCATTATCTGTGTTTTCTATATCCCCGAGCTCAAAGGACGGACTTATCAGGAAATTGATACAATGTTTTATCGCCAAGTTCCTCTGCGCAAGATGGGATCTTATACTATATAATACTTAAACAAGACTTACTTTATTCTAAATCTTTAATATTTGGAAAACGAATATAAAAATTTTAGATATAGTAACTAGGAATTTATAATCCCTAAGATCTCTATTGCTGAGAATCTCGTTGAGCTAAAAGCTCATCTGCCTCGCTTTTATCTTTCCGAGAGCGGACTGCATTCACAGCATAAGCGAGAGATTTCGCGCACTTGCAACACAGGTCTAGTAACTTCGTCTTATGTTTTGAAGCATTCGGCTGGCCCTTGTCGAAGTACAGAGCTTTTGAAAGTGCAGGAAGGGCATCTTCCGATGGTAGGCAGCCGCAATACAAGGCAAGGTAATATCTATATAGTAATAGGAATAAATACAAGCTTTGGCAGCATTATTACAGGTAGTTACAGATTGTATCCTTAGCAATATCTGCAAGCCGTATCAGGACAGTATCCATGATTACAAGTATAACTGCACAGTCCCTTGTAGCTATCATCAAGACCAGTGGCAGGGCAGCCTTCACGACCATTAGAAGCTGGAGGGGATACAGCTGTTCCATACCTGGTACACTTGCATTGAGCTGGTGGGCAGTAGTTATAGGCACAAGTGAACTTGCAAAGACCAAGATAGTTACTACTTTGACCGTCTGCTACAGCGCCCTCAATGCAAGCCTCTCCGTTCCCTGGGTCAGTCGTCGTGGGGGGTTCATTTCCTTGTGTCGGGGAAGCTGGGTTGGTTCCGAGAGAAGGCTTAGGCTGGCACGTTGTGACACGTAGACCGACAGTCAACGACGCGAGACCACTGCTATCAAGAGGGTCAGAGAAGCTGGCGGCAACGGTGCCAACATAGGCATTAAAGTTGTACAAGCCGCAGGGGCAGACAGACGTGATGTCCATGAGTGAGGTATCGGATAAGACGTTATTGCTGCCACGTTTGAGAGTGAATGTCTGCTTGCCAAGGCCGGCATCGACCTTGATAAGAGTAGCTCCAGCAGGAACCTCTTTTGTAACAGTGTTGCTGCCTGATTTGATGATGACCGTTCCAGCAGACTGGAGCAGACTCACGACATAGACAGTGTCTTCCATTGTTTGCCATCCATCCGGGCGGCCCTGAAAATAATTCTCATTCGGCTTAGGTGGCGCTCTGCCAGAGGTTGTATCGGTAGCATCGCAGTTGAGGGCCTTCAGATTACGGCGATACCAGTAGATAATCTGATCCTTTTCGACATACTTGACCACGTTGGTGTCTTTGTTCTTATATGCGGCGATAAAGGGTTTAGAGAGATCAAGCCAACCGTTGTGAGGCATATCGTTGGACCATTTGGATGCTCCATCGTCGGTGTGTTTGTTTTTGAGGGGTCCGATATAGTGAGACTCGCCATAGTCGTTCCAGGTGAGAATTTCAACCATAGGGAATCCATTCTGAAGAACCTCGTTCCAGCGGTCAAAGATGAGTGAGCCGCTCGGGAAGACCCAGTTCTGATATTGTTATTCCTTTAGCCATTCCTTTTCCGTTACAAGAGGGAACTCACCTTGGACCAGTCGACCTCAGGACCATAGTGAGTAAAGAACCAAGGCGAGATAGCTAGTTGTGAGTCAGTCACCTGTACTATCATGTAGACGGGGGATACTTACGAGCCATGTACTTTTTGTTTCCAAGCCAGTTCGTGTAACTCTTGTCGCCATCGGCGACACTGACACTCTTACCATCCTTAGGCGCCTTGTTATTACCATCGTTTGGCCAGCCCATCCAGTTCAGAGCACCATCAATACCATTCGTAGAGCCTCCCCAAGGAGTAAAGTTGGGGACGAAGAAGATATTAGAGCCAGAAGCACTTCTAACACCGTTGGCATCGAGGTTATCTCCTGCAAAACTGGAAACAAAAACTCTGTTGTCAATGCGTAGCTGACCTGGTCGGTCGGCATACTTCTTGACCTTCTGACCAACAGCGGCTGCATCGCCAACTGACCAGAAGTGAAAGTCGAATGAGATGAAAACCTTCATACCATTACGGTCGGCAGATTCATACGCGTAATCGAGCTGTGCATCCGTGTAATCGTCGGTGCCGATGTTGAGGGCAAAGGCGTCAATGCCAGCAGACTTTGCACGCTTCATATCATCGTCATAATCGGCAGAGTTTTGTCTGTTGCCAACAATGCCAATCTCGCGGTGTTAATTGAGTATGGGTGTGAGGGGTGGATATGCATACCATGAAATGAGCGAATACCAGACGATCGCTCGAGGACGCTCTTTCAGCGAGCGATCGACTGTCAAGAGCAGCACCTTGACAAATTGTAACCGCGAAGCCTGCGAGGCCAAGGCCCTGGAATAGACGAGAAACAAGAACCATAGCGAACTATGTTCGACTACCAAACTGTTGATCGTTGGTTTGTCAATGAACCGAAGGACTAAAGAGCAGAGTTTGCTGCTTTTATGTACATTTTTAATGTTGAAAAAACAACGCAGGTTATACGGAACACGCATGCTGACGGTGTAGGGAAGGAGATTGCAACGCTGTGGATCAGGAGATCCATCGATGTGCTGTGGGCTGACACACTGTTTCATAGATTAATGGTGTGTTTGAAAGATATTAATATACGCTAATCTGCAAGATCAATCCTGCAAATTACAGTAAGGTACATACTAAAACATTAGACAAATGAGTATTCAGCGGTATTTTGCCCATACCTTTCCTCCTAAAGTCCCTTGTCTGAGAGTCATCAGATAAATGCCCAGAGGAGTCTCCATTTCGACCATGTCTATGAGCTGCAACCGAGCATAATACGAGGCTGACAGGGTTCTGAAGGATTCACCTGCTCCGCACTGTCGGCCATAATAGGAAGTCAGTTGCCATTTTGCCCAAATTCGCGGCAATCCCGCGTCATTATTTAGTCACTATACACAAGTTCCCAAGAAACAGTATGTGAAATGCTAGTCAACGTGACTAGGGACGCATCAGCCATGAGTCGCAAACGTGTCCCACTAATCACTCAATGCATCATTAGGGCCGAAGCGGGTAACCTTGAGAAACAAGGTATCAATCGCTTGTTCGTGCGAGGCGAAATCGGAGAGCAGTAAACTGAAGAAACCTTCATTGCTGGCAGCACTCACAAGACCCAACCACGCTAACAAGACAAAGGAAATCGGCCAGTAACTTCCTGATAATGAACTTGCTCGATTCGACTATTTTTCAAGTATCTAGCATGGCAGACCAAATGCCAACTATCCGAACAGATTGCATCTTGCTATCAATGACCAACTGCAAACTCAAAAGCCCAAGCAGTGTTCTTATCCGCATCTGTCTGGTAAACAGCAAACGTCACCGAATTTCCAGAATAGGTATGTGAATACACTCCTCGATCAGTGGGGGCTGAGACTCCTCCATAGTGGCCATTATCAACAAATCCATAGGTATGGATAGCAAGACTGCCTGAAGTTGGGAGACCCACGGAGCTGAGGTTGTTGATGGTGATGTACCAGGTACCAGTGACGATATTTACACCGGTTAAAACGCGAACCTTGTCTTTTCCGATAGTTGCATACACGTCCAGCTTTCCATCCCCGCTGCCAGTCGTGGTGGCTCGAGTGCCGGTCATGTTGAGGTTGTAATACTTGTAAACTTGGTACTCGCCGTTGGGGACGTACCCTCCAGCAGTGCAGCTGTTGTCATCGGACTTGCCTAGCAGAGACGCCATGAAGTCGTGCAAGTGGCATCCGCTGAGCCAGTTTCCGCGAAGCCCGATGTAGTTGTATCGCTCCAGACGCGAGATCCACCAGGCTGCACCTGTCGCAACCTGCTGCGAGAATGTGGCGTACTCGTTGATGTTGACCTGGTTGTCGGGTGCATTGTACTGCTGACGAAGTGTTTGCCAGTTACCATGGTCATTGGCCACATCGCCGGGTTCATCATGCCACGTCCACTGGTCGGGAACTACCTTGTTCGCCATGACGTATTTCACAAATGCCACCCACCAACTGTTTGAGGTCGAAGGCTGTCCAGCACTGGAGGGACCAACTAGCGGAACATTATTAAATGCGGAGGCTGGTAGAAGTACTAGAGTTAGTAGACTCTCTCTGTGTTAAACCCATCAAGACATACAAGATCGAATGCGTTTGTAAGTGCGATCCCACATCTGCAGATATTGATCTTGGCTGCGTTTCCAAAAGTAGCCATCTGCTCTGTGTGTGCTGTGTCAGAACTAATACTGGCCTGTATCATAATACAAATATTCCACTTACTCGTTCCAGATGTCAATATCCAAGCCATCCAGCATGTTGTTAGATTGCAAGTCACCAAGCAGTTGGTTCAAGAACTTGTCGTAATCTGTCCAATCGCCATTATCGCCGGGCCAGGCTGTGGTTGAAGTTGCATGGTCAGTGCCCCAGATATCATGGGGTAAGAGCTGGAACCTGGCACCAAACTTGCGAGAGGTCAGATAGTTCTGCTTGGTCGAATTGAATCGTGCGGTATAGGCTTGAAGGCCCTGGACCCAGCCGCCCTCGCTCATCTGTGCGCCTCCGGCACGGGCATAGTTGAAGCCCATGTCGGTGTAAAAGTGATCAGGGATCTGACTTGGGGATTGGCCAAACCCGGAGTCAGGAATGCCGTAGATAAATCCAGAAGCCAAGTGCTTCGGCGATCCACGGCCCTTGGAGAGGTCGACTGTAGCCGTGTTGGATGATGTTTGGCGGCGCTCAAGGGCGGATGAAAGGCCCAGCTGAGGTAGCGCTGCCAAGGCCAACAAGCCGCTGATAGTCAGACGCCGCATAGTTACAAGGAGGTGTCGACCTTGAAGAGGATGTAAGATACTGAGATTGGAATGAGTAGTGAATACTCTGTTGTAATGTAGAAGGTTGAACGAGAAGCCATAGAGATGTGTTATGGAATTGAAAGCATACTTATACTTTGACAAATTAGTGGCGTCACGGAACTCGGCAGCTTAGCTGGTTCCCGCATCGTCTACCCCATGGGGGCGGATGAGGCGTCCGGCATTGCTTCAGAGGCGTGAAGGCCAAGAGTACTTCCATGGCTCTGTAGCGATGCTCAGTAAGGCCCCTCTAGTCTGCCTACTCTAAAAGGCCCGGCCCAAGTCAATATGTCTTTCCGGTGGGAGGCTTCAGTCTACTGGAGGATTTATGTTTAGTGGGGAAAGTCCGGTGGGAGGAGCCGGGAGAACACCAGGGTGTCTGCACTCGCATCATTAAACAATCCAAGGGTAATAATATAGCGGGGTAATTCAAGAGAAGTTTTCATGCGTTCCAATCGTTTCGCAAACTTTGTCTGAAGGTGGGATGACCCAGATTGGTGCCCGTTTTGTTGATCTTTTATGGCAGAATAAGAACAGACCGAAATGGCAAAGGCATATGTGACTCCATTTGGCTTGGTATCTTTGCCCAATGCTTCGCTAATGTGCTTTGCCTAAGTCGCGGACCCGGGCCTGAGCACTGAGGGCAAGAAGGAATGCAAGTTAAAGTGTCTCGGCAATACAGCAGCTTGTCGAAGATATAAAGCTAATAACGACTGACGGCAGTGTATATGAATATTAATAAGTTACAGATTCACTGTGCTCGACTAGTTCATATAGGCGTCTCAGAAATATAAATTTAAAGATTTATTTAATACAAAAACATATCGGGCCAACCCGCACTATAACGACAGCACAGTCAGCCGTCTGTTTTGTCACTAGTGTCAAAGCCGATGAGGCATTTCTCTAAGCTGCAAAGTATCAGGCTTCTCGCAATTTGTAGATTTCTATTAGTGACGCAGCCTCCTCTTCAGTACAGATGCATATGCATGAGGTAATGCCAAGGCACGTGAAATACCAGCTTTTACTAGCTCTGAGCTCTGCACAAGTGCCTTGTTTTAAGTTGGCCAAGTCCAGTCACTCGTATGCTCTTGACTCGTTATCAGATCCTTTGTGATCCTTATGCTTAAGAAGGATTTGCAGATCTCGCGAATTGACCAGTCAGGAAAGCAGAATTGGGTAAATATGTCTCAGCTTGTCGATCCCCAGTGATCCTTCGCATATCTGGATCCACAACCCCATCTCAGCTTGTTGAGGATGAAATAAATGATGTCATTGAATGTCTAAGCAGATACATATGGCTCTTCTACTTCAAGAATAAAAGCCGGACGTCCTCCGTGAATCTGTCTCCTAAGTGAGACTTCAACAGACCGAAAACCAGCCAGTACTCCTCATCTAAGCTTAACAGGCCACCGACAGCCCACTCAATATGAAGGTACGTTGTCAGAAGCTTTCATGCTCAGCATTAACGTTTGCAGTTCTCTCTCATTCTTTGTGCTCTTATTTCCCTGGTTTACGGATGTAATGCCCCTCGGGAAGTTGGGTCGAACCCCAACTGTCTAGGAGGAACATACACGGACTGTGCGGCCGAGAAACAATCTCTATGCACTCTCGAGTGCTTTAACCAGCCACCTGGGCAATGCACTACTGGTTGCACAACGCGGGCTCAACAAGAGTGTCAGAGAGATTGCATGGCAATCAACAACTGTGATGACTGTATCGAGCATCTCTTGATCATGGGTGGAGCAGAGTCAGCGGCACTGGAAGCTTGCTCACAGCCAGGTATGTATCCAAAAGCCCCATGATGAAGCTAGCCAGACCAAGCTAATGAAACTATAGGGGACTCTTACTACTGCAACTGCGGTTGATTTCTAGCAAATTTGATCGCTAGGTAATGGATCACGTGTACAGAAATTCTGGAGCGCCATCATAGGAGATAATAGACGCATCTATTGCATCTTCATGTCACAAGGGAGAGGTGGCAATGGATAGCAGAGAGTTCCACGTAGCAAGAGCAAGACGACGTAGAAAGAGTCATTCAGAAGTTCATTTCCCAACTAAATTAGCATAAGAAGTTATTGACCTATTTGCCGTCCTTCAAGTAACCGAAAGATAGGGTGGGGCTGATGAAGCCAGCCTCCTTGGGGAACACACCGTAGTCCCAGATGGTGTAAAAGTTCTTCAGGAAGCGAGGGCCAATCAAGGCAAATCCCTCAGCGCCAGAATCCATTGGCGGCCAGCAAGCATCGTCCCTGTTGGCAAAGCCAGGAAGAGCCAGTTGATCGCCAGTGATGTTGAGGAACTTGCTGTCTCCGTAGTAGCCAACCTCGAAGGCAATAGACCAGTCCTTGGTGAACTCGCTACAAAGAGGAATGTGCTCGCCCTTGAGAATCGCCGTCCAGTTCATGCCGATGGATTCGTAAATCTCCTCGATCTTGGACTCCGGAACAGTGATACCCGAGGCTCCAGTATCAAAGACAACGGAAACATCGAGGTCAACCTTGGTCTTCTTCGCAGAGCAGTTCTTTCCCTTTCGTGAGGCGGTAGTGCTGTGAAGAACGGATCGCCAGACGTCGTAGTCGTTGGAGTTGGTGTTGATAGGAATCTCGATCAAGTCGCCCTTGATGTATTCCTTCTCCTTTGAACCTCCGAGGGTGAGGACACCCTTTCCTGCCTTGCCGTGGGTATCATCGCCGTCTTCTCTCGAATAGTAAAGGCCGAATCGAGGTTCGTCCATCTTCTTCTCCGCCATAAGAGTCTCGAAAACTGGTGTAGCGCCGCCATCAGCGATGCTGCCAAAGGCCATACCCATGAAGCCGGCAGCGGCCAGCGAAGACCAGTCGCTCTCGTTGGCTGCGATAAACTTGGATTGCCAAGTTAAGCCATGTGCCTCAAAGCGCTCCTCCACGGTCGGACCAACGACCTTTCCTCCGAGATAGTCAATGGAAGCGGACTCTCCTGTGTATTTGCCAGTAGAAGATGCGGTGAAGTTATATCCGACTCGGCCCTTTCTGGAATGAGGGCACTCTGTGGCGCACTCGCTGTCGATCATCCAAGTTGAGGCACTTCCGGTGTCGAAGCGAAGGAGGAAGTCCTGCTCGGGCTTTCCGACGCCGACCTTGACCATTTTCTATCAAAGTCAGTTTTCGTCTGTGCAACATGATCTGATCAACATACATAGCCATCCTGAACGTATATTGGCATGTCCAAGACGGCAGCTGAGGCTGCGCCGAGAAATGTCGAGGTGGCCAAAACGGCCGAAGCAAAACGAGCGATAGAACCCATCCTTGTATGAGGTCAATGATCAGGTCGAGGTAAGGCGAAAGGGGGATGGTCGTCAACAAATTGTAGGTGGTTGCGCTATCTTATAGGCAGAATGCCCCATGTGACGTATTGCGCACAGAACGAGACTAAGTGGCTAGTGACTCCATAAACACGAACCAATCTCGGTTGCTGTAGCTATTATTAGGATGAGCAAAGCTAAAGTACCGTATTTACTTAATATCCCTTACATAGTTTAGAGTTATGCACTTCGCAATCCATTTATACGTAGATCCAAGCCCATCATAGCCGAAAGCCTCGAATTATCTCTCACCGTATCGGTTTATCACTCACAGCAAAGTCCCAGATCAGCAGTCTGCTATATACTCGATTCGAGCACAGGCCATGGGCGAACGAAAGCCTGGCGCATGAAGTCAGACATTGTTTATTAAAGAAATTAAGCCAATGATCTAAGAAATACTAAACAGATAAATTGTCCATCTATTGTTATAGTCTTACTGATATTTAATCAATGGAGAGAGGATCGGATGCTCAGTGCATGATATTTTTGAGACATGCTAATGAACTTAGCGTTTGGGCAGTCTTGGCTTAATACGAGAAATCAGGGTTTTTTAGTGGGCAGGCTAGGCAGGATTCCACTGTAGCCGGCCGGAGATGCCGAGGCTTGGATCCTGTATTGGGGGTGAGAGCTTCAGGGTAGCAAAGTCTGTATTTAAATCTTGGAAACATACTGGTGTCTCAGTATGCTTTCTGTATTATCAAAAATATATAAGAGGCTCTTGCATCATAAGCTAGGTAACTATAGTTTCTGAGAAAAAGACAAACAGACTAATTGGCATATAAATATTATGCCGCATTAATAACTCGCGAAACAGATTTGGTGTACTTCATGAGATGGACGCAATTCAATACGCGAGCACAATTTTCCATATGACGAGACATTCCTTCTCGCAGACCGCGCGACAGCGATCTAGATATCTCCTTGGGCCTTTACTGATAGAACCTGAGCGAGAATCTATCCGAGAAGCAACTGATGTTCGATCTAGTGTTTGAACTTCCCGTGATTCAAGACATACGTCATAATTGTGTATCTGCCCGTCTAAACATTTAACCTGGCTTTGAGACATTACGCGCATTATGTGCTAGAATCGTGCATTGCAGCACGATGTGCAAAGGCAGCCTGAGAAAAACGCGAATCTGAAAACCGGCTTGAATGCCGAAGTTAAAATTTAAGGAAGACGCAGAAACATGGTATGATTGGTGGGATTCATGCATCTCCGTCTAACGATAAAAGTGTCCAATCAATAGCCGACATTAGTCTCGGCAATGGCAGCGAGCATACTTGTTCTAGAAAGGTTCGAAACCTACTTCTCAACGGCTCTAACCGTCTTTGGACTACCACTTCGTCTGATTAATCATGACAAACAGTGAGAATTTGCAAGCCGACTGCGATGCGACCTGTCAAACTTGGCCCCAACACAGTGCTTGAGGGACATGACGAGTGTTTCACGGCAAACCCGGACCACCTGACTAATGTAAACACTCTATCTTATCAAGCATTAGATCGGAATATGAAGTCAAATCGGCCAACTATGAGGATCTCAACTCATTGGAGCATGAATTAGCTACCATAGCACCCACCATCTGCCCGGCGTTATTGCGTAGACAGTGTATAGACTATCGGCCTTGGTTAACGAAAATGCCTTGGTTTGTCTCCATCGATGAAACCTCATGAGCTAAGGGTCTTGAAATCTTACAATGGGGCGACAAGATCGAGTTTTCAGCACCTAACTTCTTAAGAAACCGGATTCCCTCGCCATCGATTGACATTCCCATGCCACTCGTTATCAATCTATAAAGTGGATCGTCATTTTAAGGCTCGTCATGCGCTTCTCATCTCTTTCGGGCGTGTCTGCCCTTACGTTGGCTGCTCTCACGGCACTGGCCTCATGCAAGCCCGCGGATTCTACCTACGATTACATTGTTGTCGGCGGTGGTCCCGCTGGCCTGATCACAGCTGAGCGACTCTCAGAGGCCAACAAGAAGGTACTGCTTCTCGAGCGGGGACATGGTTCAACCGTCGCGACTGGATCCAACCACACTCTATCTTGGGACTCCTCCCTTACCCCAATCGACGTCCCTGGTCTCTCATCTGCCGTTGGTGGACTTGATATATGGAACGAGTATATGTGTGATGATACTGCTGCATTGGCCGCTTGCGTTCTTGGTGGCGGTGTCACCGTCAACTATATGGTCTTTGTGCATCCTCCTGCTCGCGACTTTGACGACAAGTGGCCCAAGGGTTGGAAATGGAAGGATGTTGCACCGGCAGCCGACAGACTATATGCTCGCAACCAAGGCACTCTAGTCCCCTCCAAGAACAACGAGCGATACGACCAGGGACTCTACAACACTTTGTCTGGCTTTTTCGATAAGCTGGGCTGGAAGTCGGTCGACATGATTAAGCAACCTAACGAGAAGTACGAGGTTTACAGCTGGCCATCCTGGAATGTCAAGAATGCCCTGCGAGCTGGGCCTGTCAGGACTTATCTCCCCCTTGCCCAGAAGCGAAACAACTTCACTCTTCGCATGGGCTCCAAGGTCATTCGCGTTGTCCGATCTGGCTCACGAGCGACCGGCGTCGAGGTTGAAACTGCTGCAGGCAAGAAGGAGATTTTCAAGCTTTCCAAGAACGGTCGCGTTGTTCTTTCTGCTGGCGCCCTCACAACTCCTCGCCTGCTGTTCAACTCGGGCATTGGCCCCAAGAAGCAGATCCTGACTGTCAAGAAGACTGGTGTTATTCTTCCTGCCGAGAGAAACTGGATCAGCCTTCCTGTCGGCGAGAACCTCATGGACCACCCCATTTTCACATTCACTGTCAAGACTAGTGGTACTTGGGGCATGCTCGACACCGACAGTGTCTTGAACGGCACCGATACCAAGAACATCGACCTATACGAGAAGAAGTCCTCTGGAGTACTGACTCAAGGCCGTCATCGCATGATCTTCTTCAGCTCCAACAAGGGTTCCGATGGTGTCACTCGATACTTCCAGGGATCGTGTGCCGCTGCAGGTGATGGCATCGCTTCTATCAAGGTCTACATGACCCACGGTCTGACGTCCGCCGGTGTTCTGGGTATGACCGAGAAGGGCAAGACTGTCATTGAGAAGTCTCCTTACCTGCAAACAGATGGAGATGTCGAGGCTGCAAAGTCTTTTGTTCAGGATATGGTTGAGAAGATCATCAATTCTTCATCTCGATTTGTTCTTCAGAAGGATACCAACGCCACAGCTATCATCCAGGCTGTTACCAGCGGAAATCACTATGCGGCTACTACCAAGATGGGTACTGATGATGGGCGCAAGGGAGGCTCATCTGTTGTTGACACCAACGCCAAGGTATATGGCATGGACAATCTTGTAAGTGTATTTTGTCTCTTTCTACCAATCTACTTACTGATTATCTCTAGTTTGTCTCTGATGCCGGCATCCACCCCGACCTCCCTACCGGCAATATCCAGACGATTGTCATGGTTGCCGCCGAAGCTGCAGTTGCCAAGATCCTTGCTTGTTAAGGAACCTGAGCTTTATAAAAGGATCCTTATAAATACATAAAACTAGTACTATCGGAACGTATTTGAGATAATTTTATAGTTTAAAACATTGTAATAAGTGCGCGTAGCTTCTAAGTAAGTTGTCTCAGACACTTTTAACCACCTCGATGCAGACCTTGCCGAAATGCTTCATGCTCTCCAAGTATTCGAAAGCATCTCTGGCCTCTTCAAGGCTGAAAACCCGCCCATCAATCACTGGCTTAATATTGTTAGCTTCGATTGCACGATTCATCTCCTCGAATTGCACGCGAGGGCCCACGTATGCAATACGTGTAGTGCAGAACCTGAAAAACATATCCATAAGAACTGGCTGCTCTTCAGGGTGAGTACCAGCTCGTACTCCAACGACAGAGATTAGCCCGTCCATCTTCAAGGCAACCAAAGACTTTCAAATTCCAACACGTCAGCGGTAGCACATCAAAAGCATGAGAGTGGACCTCATACCTGTTTGAGAGTCGCGCCGCCTCCGATTTCGACCACGATGTCAACTCCCTCCTCTTCGGGCGTAAGGGCCTGCGCTTGAGCACCCCAATCCTCAACTTCACGATAGTTGATGACATGGTTAGCCCCCATTTCTTGAAGCTTTTTGGCCTTTTCGGCCGAAGACGTGGTCGCAATGACTTTGGCACCAGCTGCCTTGGCGAACTACAGTCCAAGTCAGTATGTTGTCCTCTCCTCTGGTCAATATAGGGCACTGAGACTCACAAGGATAGCAAAGGTACTTACACCGCCAGTACCCTGCGTAAGAACCCACTGTCCCGGGCGTAGAGGCCGCCCTTGGGCGCCGAACAGAGCGTTCCAGGCAGTCAGCCCCGCCACCGACAACCTGCTGCCCTCAATAAAGCTGAGGTTGCATGGGAGAGCAATTACGTATTGTGCTGGAATAACGACATATTCTTGAAAGACACCATGGTACGCGTTTCCCAATAGTGCGCCCATGTAGTGCGGTTTCATCGGACCAGATTGATGTGCTCCGTTCATGATTGTAGTGACTCTGTCGCCGATCTGGAAGTTCTGGACATTAGATCCGATGGCAATAATAACCCCAGATCCATCCGAGACAGGAACGACACCTTTCAAGGAATGTTCGTAATGGCCCTGAATGCATGTTAGATATGACTCGAGGTGGATGAGGATACAGAAAGCCAAAGACAAACCCTAGTGGTGCCAACGTCGTGGTTGTTCAAGGAAATAGCATGAACTGGATTGACGTGAGTAGGAAAGAAAATGACCGGAACAGAGTAAATAACTTGAGTGATCTCTTCCTCTTTATCATGACGTCGTTGGGCCCAAGCTGAGGGATAGGCGCCACCTGTATCTCAAGCCCGGACGGGCCATCGAATCGCTTGACTACCCACTGTGTCGAGTTTTGCGGAAGAGACATGTTTAAAATGCAGTTATAGATGTTTCCGTCGGGCAAGCCTTCAGCAGTGAACAGGATTCTATTTAAATACTTAACTTCATCCTGGAATCATCGGCCATCAAAGCTACTCCGAGACTGCGGACTATTCCCTGTCTCCCTTGAGAGCTATGACAGGGCAGCGTGAATCATCATTGGTCAGGAGCCGGACACTAATGCAGCTTGCTTAGGTATGGGGAGAAGTTAGTTGGGAAGTTACAGGTGGCCTGGCGCTAATGCAGCATGCTTGGAACAAAGCCATATACATACGATAGATAAGTAGGTTCTGAATAAAGCCCGGAGCAGCCAGAGCCCCGGATTCATGCTTGGTGACAACGTGACCATCATCAACCAAAACGCTCACGCTAATGCAAACTGCTTAGAAATTCTAACTTAATAGAACTAGCTCGTTCCAACCTGACTCATTGTGGGCCCTCAAGTTCTCGCCAGAAGTTTCACGACATACATCAGCGAAGTGGAAAAGGAGTTTCTCAAACTCGGCGGTATTCCCAGCTCTTATTTCTGACAAATTCTAGTTTGAAGCAAGCTACCACAGTCATGGAGTATCCAGCCAACATGGCTGCCGCCCCTCTCATCAAGTTAAGTGACATGGCACAACTTAGAGAGATACGTACCGCGAGCGAGGACTGGACTGGCATAACAAGCACTTCTAAGAGACGGAAGCTGCAGAACCGCTTGAACCAAAGGGCATATGGTGAGAATGGGTTGGTTTTAGAAGCTGTACACCTGCTTATACTATGGGACCGCAGAAAGAAGAAAAGCGTCAAGGCGATCGGCATCACTACAGCCAGAGCAAGGCAGCATACCTCGTTACGCTACCATGGCCACGCCGGATGCATCGGAACAATCTACTCCTCAGTACTTGACTATGGTAGAACGTCCCGCAGGCTACACGCCTAAATCGGGCTGTGTCCTCCTCCGCCCGGACGCCCAAGGCGCAATCCGCCAGTTCGTCAAAAAGGCCTATGAAGATTATGTGCTAGGCTGCCCGCAGCCATGGTATCTGTCAACTCTCATACAGGTTAACGTCTTCAACGCCCTTGTACAGAATGGCATAGCACTGGGGTTCTCAGACCGTTGGCAGAGAAAAGGTGTCATCTCGCCCTTCTCTATAATCGGACCATTGGAGCCTTGTGACTCTTACCCAGAAAATCTTCAACCAACAGCCTTGCAAAGGACTGTTCGCCATCATCCGTGGATCGACCTTAACCGAACACCAAAATGAGGGATAACATCCTGCCCTCACTACAACACCTGGATAAGGATGAGCTATGCAGCGACCTGCTCGATGTTAAGCCTGGCTTGGATGAGAAGCCGAGCCTCGTAGTTTGGGGAGACCCTTGGGATATCCGTGGATGGGAAGCAAGTGATTTATTTATACAGAAATGGGGATGGATGCTAGAGGGATGTCGAGATATCCTTCAAGCTACTAATTACTGGCGTGAGAGCCGAGGAGAAGACAAAATGCTTTTCTAGAGGGTAGATAATGAATTTGGAATGTAGTGTTCCATGTCGCTGCAGATATCCGTCTGAGACTCATTGGTTCGGCATTTACGTATCCCTATGCTCACTGTCGAAGCTTGCTTTCAATGAATCCCTACTGGTTCTTAGTAGCATACCACTAACAGTCATGGATAAACTGCGGTAAACGCTTTCTGTATGCCTGACTCATCTGCCGAGGCCCAAGAGCAACCAAACCATTCTTCAAGCTGTTATTCCTTTATGAGTCCTAAAGAAGCGTATCGAGCCTTGGAATGAGATGGGGCTCTTGGCTATCGGCGATTTCGGGGTACTAAATCTAAATGCTGTTTGCTCGCCGTGATGGTAGCTTCATGACCTGACGTTTTGTGGAGGCATATCAGTAGGTAGCGAAGAAGCCAATGACAACATTGGGTAAGGTTTAGCAAGGCAACTATAATAGCCAGGAAAATTTTGCGGAATTTCGGGCCATTTATGTATGATTATTTATGTCATCAAGCCCAGAAATATCACCGGCTCCGGCTGTGAACGTGATTGCCATCGTACGATGTTTCGACGCAGAAACTAGATCGCCGTACCAGGAAATCAGCGCTAGATTCGGTGTTTACTTTATACTGCGATTTGCCAATTGGAAACAGAAAAGCAGCAATGAAAGGGCTCTAATTCTGCGAATCATCAGTCTCATATTCCTCTCAGAAATTCTCAACTTCTAATCATATTAACGTATTCTGAGATGCCTCGGAGAATTATTATTATTGGTGGCGTTGCGGGTGGTATGTCCGCGGCCACCCGTCTTCGGCGTCTTGACGAATCAGCCATCATTACTGTATTCGAACAGGGAGCTTATACCGGCTTCGCCAACTGCGGCATCCCCTATGCGCTGGGCAAGGTTATTGAGCATGACGAAGAGCTGATCCTACGCACACCAAATGACTTCAAACAGCGATTTAACATTGATGTTCATCTTCGCGTTGAAGTCATCAATATCGATCGTGCAAGACATTCGGTCAGTGTACGGACTGAAGGAGAAGATCGGATTCATCAATTTGTATACGACAAGCTCATCCTTGCTCAAGGCGCCGAAGCATTTCGCCCTCCATGTGCTGGGGCGGAATTGGACAATATTGCCACAATGCAGACAATCGCTGACCTCCAAAAGGTTCACGATTTGCTGTCAGATCGCAATGCTAAGCATGTGTGTGTGATTGGAGCCGGTTTCATCGGTATCGAGGTTGCTGAGAACTTGCGAAAGCTTGGAGTCGATGTTTCAATTGTCGAGTATGGATCGCATGTCTTTCCGCCTATTGATGGCGAGATGGCTGAAATACTTCACTCAGAACTCCGCGACAACGGCATTGAGTTGTTTCTGAACGAGTCAGCCCAGAAGATCGATAAATCCCAAATCATCTTATCTAGTGGACTCGTGCTACCCGCCGACCTGGTGATTTTGGCTGCAGGTGTCAGGGCCAGAATAGGTCTGGCAAAGCAGGCAGGTTTAGTAATGGGTGCGACCGGAGTCAGCGTCAACACTCACATGCAAACCTCTGACCCTGACATATATGCAGTCGGGGACATGGTTGAGACTCAAAACAATATCATGGAAAAGCCGGCAATGCTCGCCCTGGCTGGTCCAGCCAACAGACAAGGTCGAATGGCGGCTGACCATATCTGCGGCAAAACGGTGAATTACCATGGAAATTTTGGCACATCCGTCTGCCAGGTATTCAGTCTGACTCTCGGATTTGTCGGACTTTCGACCCAAGCACTCCGCCAACTTGGTCATGATCCTCTTTCAATCACGGTGCATCCTCCTGACCATGCAGGATATTTCCCAGGCTCACAGAACATGACTATCAGACTTGCCTTCCAGAAGGAAACAGGGCATATAATGGGAGCACAAATTATAGGCAAGGGTGGTGTTGACAAAA
This sequence comes from Fusarium verticillioides 7600, assembly GCF_000149555.1. NCBI lineage: Eukaryota > Fungi > Ascomycota > Sordariomycetes > Hypocreales > Nectriaceae > Fusarium > Fusarium verticillioides. Next base: position 48,249 of record NC_031680.1, on the reverse strand, counting down.
GAATAGACGTGCTGGCGACAGCAATGCAGTTTGGCAGCACGGTCTTTGATCTTGAGCATCTTGAGTTGGGATACGCGCCACCATATGGCTCGGCAAAGGATGCAGTCAATATGGCTGGCTTTGTGGCATCCAATGTTCTTCGCGGAGACTGTAGGATTGTCCAAGCTGAACAGCTTACCAGAGAAAAATTCGACAAACTGCAAGTTGTGGATGTCCGTTCTCCCGAGGAATTTGCTCGTGGTCATCTTCACCAGGCAGTCAATCTTCCGCTCAATGACCTGAGACATCAGTTGGCCACGCTGGACAGTTCAAGACCAACTCTGGTATACTGTCAAGTTGGTTACCGCGGCTATTTGGCTTATTGCATTCTCAGACAGCTCGGGTTTGATGTCGTTAATCTGGACGGGGGCTTCAAGACTGTAATTCAAGGAGGATATCAATCCTTATGTAGTTAAAACTTGGTTTTAAACTGAATACACTAAAAAGGGTTAATTAGTCTTATAAATTCCGCGTTTGGCGCCCTGGACTATTTAACTCTAGGCACCAAGCTGATTGCGGTGGCTGGTTTAGGCACAACAGTCTTTATAGTTTATACTCGCATTTATACATATGTCCTTTGTGCTCCAAATTAGGTTGGCCCTCCCAGTATACTGTATAAGTCCCTGGGTAGCTGGAATAGTCAACGGTGCACTTTATACAAGTGTGAGAAATGTGGAGCCCGGGGATGGCGTTGGCCTCTGTAGGACTTGAAAACATTTTGAATTGACTGGGCAGCGACACAAGAGTCATAAGGAAGCAACCCTCATCAACCATCGCGCTAGCTGCAACGAAACCGTGGCCAATACGTACTGTTGTTATCAATAACTGTGGTCAAGTCCAGAATCCATTCCTAAAGTAGCCCAAATCTTCTCACCTTCAGATTCTCCGACTGCACGGTGGACTGACCGGGAAAGATGCACGGGGCTCGCATGAGCACAAACGCGCGTGAGATCTCTTGCCAAGGCTGACGGCAATTATGGCGCCAACGTTACACTGTGAGTGCAGAGGACCTTGGGTGGTGGGGGTTCACCGTCAATCTGACTGGCTGTGCCTGAGCAGGGGAGCCCACTCCCGGAGCATCGTGCCGCTGAACCACTATCAGATGATTGCGGGGAGAAAAGGAGCATTAACCTCCGACACCTGCTTCTGGAAATCACGGACCTTGCATGTACGCATTGGGCAATATAACAATCTTGGGTGAAGGAAGCACGTCAAAAAGAGTCTGACCGAAGATACGGCAAAACTACGTGCATAAGGGTATGAGCCACCAAATTCGAAATGCCAGTGTTCTGTAATTACTAGCAGTGCTATTTCGAGTTGCTAGATCTGATAGCTAATGCTTGCATCGCGCCCCTTACTCACTCGTTCGGCTCTTGTAGAATGAAGGACCATGAGTTTGTTTGGGTCAGAGGAACTGCCGTCGCAGATTGATGGTAAGCATAAAGATAATGTTGGAAATAAGGCCCGGATCTCCGTCATCAACTGGGGAAAGGGATAAGGTTCGTTTCATCCGCCACAGACCCCTGCTAGGGCACACCCTGTTTTGCTCTCTTTCGGAGCGTACAATGTAGCATCTAAATACGGCATCGGTCCTTGGTCATTTTCGACTGCCTCATGGCTAATCATGGCTCCCTTCGATATATGAAGGCCGCTTCTGCCCTGCTTTTCTAGTCTAGCCACGGGCTTCACCAATCGTCGACCGGGGATTCGTCATCATGATTTTCTACCGCTCGCTATGGCTTCTAGCCCTAGCGCCTCGTGAGTCTCAAGGTGTTTCGCTTCGGCAGTTTTAGAGTGCTGACCTTGAGAAGTTACCCAGTATGTGTCTGCACAACAATCAACGCCCGCATCCTATACCGACCCTGACACTGGGATCGTGTTCGACACATGGACTGCATCCGGATCCCGCATGACTTTCGGCTTCACTTTCCCCGAGGATGGCCAGACCACAAACGCCGATGAGTTCATTGGATACATTGTAAGGCACTATTCGGTATCGATAGCTATACGTCTCTGACCATGTACACAGAAATGCACGACTCCTAGCGGCAAGGGCACTGGATGGTGCGGTCTCTCCTACGGCGGACCCATGACAAACTCGCTCTTACTCATGGCCTACCCTCATGATGGCGATATTCTCACGTCCTTCCTCTGGGCCAACGCCCAGGTCGAGCCTGTCCCGTACAAGGGCAAGGCTACTCTGACCCAGATCTCTTCCAGCATCACTGCGGATGGGTTTACTCTTATCTACCGCTGTCAGGGCTGCACTTCCTGGTCCCAAGACGGGAACTCGGGCCAACTCGCTACTACGTCTTCGATCGCTGTCCTCGGTTGGGCTCATAGCACCACGGATGTGATTGACCCTGAGTGTCCCCGTGAGGCCAGGATGCTCCAGCACGAAACTCAGAGCATCTTCGGTGGCCAACTCACCAGCAACGCTTTCAATGGTGATTATGACAAGTGGGCTAAGCTCGCCACTAAGGTTGTCGACGGCAACTGCGACGGCGGTAGCACGCCAACTTCTACCGCCACTGCTGAGCCTAGCTCTACAGCTGCACCTACTGGTACCCCCGTCCCGGACGAGACATACGATTACGTTGTTGTCGGCGGTGGCGCTGGTGGTCTCCCCATCGCCGACCGTCTCAGCGAGGCTGGCAAGAAGGTTCTTCTCATCGAGAAGGGACCTCCATCTTCAGGCCGTTGGGGCGGTACCCGTAAGCCAGACTGGCTTGGAGGCACCAACCTAACTCGCTTCGATGTACCAGGTCTATGTAACGAGATCTGGGCAGACTCTTCCGGTATTGCCTGCCCCGACACCGATCAGATGGCTGGATGTGTTCTCGGTGGAGGCACCGCCATCAACGCTGGTCTGTGGTGGCGTCCCAATCCTCAAGACTGGGACTTCAACTTCCCCGATGGCTGGAAAGCCAAAGACATGGCCACGTACGAGCAGCGTGTTTTTGGTCGCATTCCTGGTACACGTTACCCATCAATGGATGGCAAGCTGTACCTAGACCAGGGTTTCAAGGTTGTCGCTGGAGCGCTTAACAAGGCCGGTTGGAATGAAGTCAACGCTCTTGAGAAGCCGGGTGCAAAGAACCGTACTTATACCCACCCGCCTTTCATGTTCTCCGGAGGTGAGCGAGGAGGCCCCCTTGCTACCTATCTCGTCTCTGCCAAAGCGCGGAACAACTTTAAGTACTGGACCAACACCCAAGTCAGACGTGTCGTTCGCTCTGGTGGTCACGTAACCGGCCTTGAAGTCGAGCCCTTCTCTGGCGCTGGGTATGTAGGTACCGTCAAGCTCACTCCCGAGACTGGTCGTGTTGTTCTTGCAGCTGGCACTTTCGGTAGTGCCAAGATCTTACTTCGCAGTGAGTCTTCTCTTCCCATATACTGTTAGAGTTTGTTAGTTCTAATAATGCTTCATAGGTGGTATTGGCCCAGATGATCAGCTCAGCGTTGTCGCCAACTCTAGCCGCGATGGTGGCTCCATGATCGCCAAGGAGCAGTGGATTAACCTCCCTGTTGGTTACAATCTCGAGGACCATACCAATGTAAGTGCATATCGCAGAGTAACACGATTGTCCGGCTAACAGTATGACAGACCGACACCGTTATCAAGCACCCCAGCGTTGTGTTCTACGACTTCTACGAGGCCTATGATAACCCAATCCCCTCGGATAAGAACAAGTACCTGGGTCAGTATCAATGATCTTCTGCAGCTTAACTATCAAGACTGACTTGGAGGTAGATGCACGCTCTGGCATTCTCGCTCAAGCTGCCCCCAACATTGGCCCAATCATCTTTGACGAGATTTCTGGTGCTGATGGCCGCGTCCGATCTATGCAGTGGACTGCTCGCGTGGAGCCCAGTCTCGGAGAGACTAGCAACAGTAAGTACACCTTGACGATTAGTGCAATTTGCTAGACCAAACCTAACTCGTACACCAGAGTCCATCACCATTAGCCAGTATCTCGGCCGTGGTGCCAAATCACGCGGGCGCATGACCATTACCAGCGCTCTCAACACCGTCGTCTCTGGTAACCCATACCTCAACGATGCAGAAGACAAGAAGGCTGTTGTGAAAGCCCTCGACAACCTTCGTAAAGCTCTTTCTGGCGTGGAGGGTCTAGAGTGGCTTCAACCCGCTCCAGGTGTCACTTCCCAGAAATACGTCGATGATGTAAGTGGTCCATGAATGTTTGCCGGCGTTCAAGACACGGTCTAATAACATGAATAGATGGTAGTTTCGTGGAGCAACCGCCGTGCCAATCACTGGATTGGAACCAACAAGCTTGGCAAGGATGATGGTCGCTCAGGTGGAACCGCTGTCGTTGACCTCAACACCAAGGTCTATGGCACTGACAACCTCTTCGTCGCTGACGCTTCTATCTTCCCAGGCATGGTCACCACCAACCCGAGTTCGTACATAGTCACTGTCGCGGAAAGGGCCAGTGCCGCTATCCTAGCCCTTCCCGTCTCCAAGGCTCAGGGGCAGTACCAACAGTGCGGTGGCAATGAGTGGACCGGGAGCATGCAGTGTGGAAAGGGCTTCTACTGCAAGGTTCTTAACCCGTTTTACTCTCAATGCTACCCTGATTCCAAACGATAAGGCTGGAAGGTGCAGGACATCTTGAATGGTGCTGTCAGGCAGTATCAGCTTGAGGAATAGCCAAGCTTTCTTACTAAGATAGGGCGAAGTCGATAGAAACTACACTTCATTAGGCAAGCGTTTTTGTATATACTTTACTACAATTCTGGCATCCTGATACACAATAACAAGCTCCCAGCTTATAACGTTGATTGAGCCTTCTCGATTACTTTGTAACACGAGCTCCATCAACCCCGCGATTAGTCGCCATAAGGGGACAATCGCACGCGTAGCGGAATGTCGGAGGCTAGTTGCCCGCGTTTAGCAGTCTCCTTTCGGCAGCTCTCGGAGGCATGACTTGTAGTGCCGATTGCCAAAAACGCTTATTCTACAGGCTCAGCTACGCGGTGAGTGGGGCTGGGTTATCCTTATCTCCTTCGAAGAATGTCTATCTGAATAATGTATACGAAGCTATAATGGTTATTCGTGGGAGCTTGGCCATTAAGGGTTATAACTGCCGGACAATTCACAGGGGGGGGGGGGGGGGGGTCTATTCCCCAATATGAGTAAGCCTGCTTAGGTTTGTTATCAGTAACTCCAGTTATAGATAATGTAAATATCGCCCCCTATTAGTCTGGGGCAAGTTCTATTATATTATTATTAGTCACGGGGGCAAGAACGTGTTTTTTATAAAGTATATAAGTATTTAGGGACTCTTAACAGCTTCAGGCATTATAGCTATATATACTAGTTATAGGAAAACCTTTAAATGTATTTCTAGATAGTATATTTTATATTAGTATTAATATTATTATAATTTACTAGCTTGACCTGTTAATAACAGGGGATATACCTGTGGGATTTATAATTGCGTTAGGTCTACGCTTTTTTTAAAATAGTTAATATAAAGTACTTTATTCTTATAAAATCTATTAACTAAACTTAGATACAGACCCCTCTTCCAGCTGTTGGACGCCTGCAGACGTGACAATCAGTATAAGAATGACAGGTAACGGCATAAAAGCATCGAGGGTAACTGCATTAGTGGTAGGGTCCAATCTCTACGGCTCGCCTCTTTAAAGTCTCTGTCTCTGCTTCGACCTCTATATCGTTATTTTCTAATTCTTTAATCAGGTCGTCAATCTGTTTAGTCATTTCCTCATCTGTCGCAACAACAATCTTCCCATTGACTTCAATGACATTGCCACCATACTTTTCAACCAAGGCTGTATCGTGGTAATTCGCACCTACTTCATGAAGTTGAACCCAGTTTGTGACCCAGATAGCATCTTTGGGAATCTCAATTGAGTATTTGGCCCTCACAAAGCTACCAGAAAGCAGAACTTTAAAGGAAGGAGGATCCTGGTCACTTATTAGACACTGACTCTAACTTCATCGTAGTAAAGAGACATGACTATACCAGTCATCATATGGATAGAAGGTAAAGAGACTTATCGGCGGTTGTTGAACTCGACAATACTGAGTATAGTTGTGCCTGGCGTTTAGTAGAATACTGTTTACCTCTTGCAGCTCTTATACTTAAGATTCTAAGGAAATCACATGCCAGAGGCTGGGTAGGTATTGCAGTCGTTGGCCGACAATAATTAGAGTTTAGTTAAGCTAAGGACCAACATACATAAATCTTCAGTAAAACGAACAATCCTTTAAAACAAATTACCGCAATAGCAACTGAATAGCCTGTGTTCTTAAACAAAAGCCTATATATTAATTTAAATTTAACTTTGATCTCATTAAATACCAGTTTACAGTATGCTTTTTGAGTTAAGAAAGTAAAGCTAGCATTACTATAGCAAGAGGGCGTAACAAGTAGTCTGTACTTAGTATAAAGATACAGGTAATGTCTCCAGTAAGATACAGGAAGCACCATCATGTATTCATACAATGCTCATGTAGTGGATCGTGTTCGGAACTCGGCACGCCAAGTTGGTTAATACGTTCGATTTCGCAGGTAAAGTCCATATGCATGTTGGTTGCTCTCTTCCCATTTAGGAATATGATCTGCTTAAAGGTTGCCGAAAGCCGAGTGTGATGGGATCATTAGAGAGAGATCTCGTATGGAAGTTTACGAATCCCACAGTTTGTCGAGCCATCTCTTGATGGCTGGCCAACAGGCTATGTGCTGTTGGGTCGAAGGGAACTTCTCGAGTTGACACGGAGCCGAGAGCGCTCTTGAAAAGTCACAATAGTTGGAGCTTGCTAATTTAGCCAATTGAAGGATTCAGGGGCCAAGTCGTGTTACGTAACTATTACGTGACATCACTAATGTAATTGGGTTTATTTAAAGATAAACCCAAGCCCATTGTTCGGTCTTTATCTGTCACAATTCATCACGACTTAACATTCAATGAAATCCTCTTCAATTATGTCTCAATCTAATTCAGAACATCAAAAGGCGACTTATGCTGGACCAACTTGCCCGGGCATTGCATATCAAGACCTTTCGCCAGAACAACAAGAAATGAGCGATATTTTATATAAAATGGAGTGCCATGACCTGGATCTACTAGGCAGTGTACACCTCGGCCGTGACGGGATTTTCTGATACCTTGATGCTGATTGCAATATCCACTATGCAATTGCTCTAAGGCCTGCATTGATAAAAGCTTTACTAGACCGCAGCCATTATGACAAGGAGGAAGAGAGATTCTTTCGCGGAGTCGATGGAACGAAAACTCCGAAAGAGCAGTAGTACAATCCACTTCCTGGTATTCTTCCTGAACCGCTATCTATGAAGCGTCAGGAAGAGGGCCGAGAGTTTCTACAGAAGAACCAAAGGAAGATCGACCAGAATCGCGAGGCTTCGAGGGATTATAAGGAACGTCTTGTATTTATCGAGTCAGACCATAAGCTTGAGTAAATGTACTGGAGTGTCGACAGTTGGAAACTTGGACCATGGCGTAAGCACATGTGTTTCAAATTGCTTAAACATGCCGGAGCGTAACAGCCATAGAGCTTTCCATAACTGCAACACCATTACTAGTTGATCTAAGTTTTCTGTCTGACTATGCACTTCAACTTCATTTCCGGGTGATTTATCCAAGTGTCGGGATCCCTCTTCCATTCTTCGGCTTGGTCATCGGTTAGTTGCAATTCATAACCCTCTACTAAATGAACCAGAATTACTCTCAACATCACATCCGCCACAAACCTTCCCATGCACTGCCGCGGCCCAAAACCGAACCTCCAAAACTGATACCTGGCTTTGACTGGACTGAAAGATAGATGACGCTCTGGACGATATTCAAGGCCGTCTTCTCCCCAGAACTTGTTTCGCTGATTCAGAGCATATGCGTCGACGATAAAGTTAGTGCCAGCGGGGAAAAGATAACCGTTAATGACGCGGTCTGTAGGAATTGCCTGCGGAACAGAAAAGGCAGCGAGGGGCCGTAGCCGGGATGATTCTGAGATACATGCCGATAGATAGGTGGTTGAGTCTGTGAAGTAGTTGTTGAAGTCTCCTCCCTTTGGGCTTTGTTTCCATTCTCGTACTTCAATCAGGATATAACATTGGTGTTCAGGATTGGCAGCTA
>NC_031680.1:34796-39965 GCF_000149555.1 Fusarium verticillioides 7600 | reverse complement strand
ATTGTCCCGGAGGCCACGGCATCATAGAGGTCCATTGAGCGGGGGACGAGATCCAACATAGACAGCTCGAGCAAGGTCGTCCTTATTAAATCCATTCCACAGCTTTTTGAATGACTCAAGAGATTTGTTGGTTTTGGTCGGGAAAAACCGTGACCAATTGAATCTGGATAGGTCGTCGCCTTGCATAACCTTGCGAAATATGCCCTCGCGCAGAGGTGCAAGTTTAGCAAGAGTGTCTTCCATTTCCTTTGATAAACTTCCGTAGAGCACGTCAGCGATGATCCAAAAAGGGAGCATCTTCAGGTCGGCTGCTGGATCGATGAATCCGTTGGCCAAGTTCTCGCCGGCTCCAAGGGTCTTGAAGTGGCGTACAGTTCGCCTCTGGATGGTTTCCAAGTATTTAGGTACCATGCTTCGTACGAATGCAACTTCTGAGACCTCTCTGACCCGTTTCCATTCATCCTGGCTCACGAGACCAACGCATTTTCCGAGTAGCTGCCCCAGTAAATACCCGGAGTTATTATTGACTGCTTTGATGTGTCTGTCTGAATCTTTGAAGACTTGCTGAACGTCTTCAGGCCTTGTCAGAACACTATGCTAGATTAGGCGGAAACGAAACGATACTGTGCTGTTGGGCTCACGTACACTTCAGGATTTGGACCTGACCATATACGGTAGATGGGCCCATACTCTGACTCCCATTTAACACTGTTTCCTTTGCCGTGGAGAAACTTGGCCGCGTCCCCTTGGCCACCGGGGAAACAGTATCTGTTTGAGGGAAAGGGTCTCCCGGCCCCAACATCACGGACTTGATGAAGTCTGGATAAGAAGGCCTGTATAAAGTAAGCAATTGTCGTGAAGAATGATCGGTTTAGCACACATCAATAATCGTTGACAGCAACCAGTTCACGGGTCGGATAAGTAGCCTCAAACCAAGGAACAACAAAATGAGAAATGGGCCTATCAACGGGTTCCAAGTTACCGTGGCTAAGTCATGAAATGCGTGGGTCATGGGAACGTTGACCATTTTTGTGACTGGGATTGGATTGGACTGGATTGAATGTGATCGTTGGGTGGTCAGGTAATATTGGCAGTGATGAATGAATATCTAAACTTTGGCCACCTTGGGAGCTGGAAGTCCCTTGCCCAATGAGCGCTTGGTAGCGGGTGGCAGGGATATTTCGGTGGCCGTTGCTACCTTTTCGGCCCATACCATCGGCCACCAAGATTCAACTAACTACCTCTATTATCATAGATTCAAGTCTTAGACCAGACGCAATATTAGTCGTGGCCGAATCGTGGCGCTCTCTCCAAAACGTCCTTCACAGCTGGCCGGTCCAACATTCTTTGAGCCCACTCGTCAACCGCTGGCCAATCCTTTATGTCTACACCAAACAGATTAAACATCCAAGGCATGGCAAAGGGAAGATAAGACAAGTCTGCCAACGTGGGACGGTCCTTTAATGCAATGTATTTCTGCCCTGGTTCTGTCAGGCGTTTGTTGAGGATATCCCATTGCTTAGTTGTATTCTGATGTAGTCTGTAGTTGGGGAGTTAGTTACTATACTCACAAGTAAAGACCACCGTTTTCAACGACTCACTTCTCGATTGTTCTTGGAAGCTGGACTGGCTCCTGTCGGTTCGGGTAGCCTTTTAGAAAATAGAGCCAATACTTTGCCGTAGCCCTAGACCGTCAATATCCATCTTCACGTCGGTAACATCCCCAATCGGCTTACCCCAGTCCAGCGGTCTGATAGGCCGTCCATGAAAGCACAGCTCCTTTCTCGGCCGCTGTTTTTCCTGCCCACTCTCCATTATTATCCGATCGGTCCGCAAGATACTGGAGACAGGCAGTGCCTTCGAAAACAATGACATCTTGTCCAGTTTCTGGATCGCGGTCCTTCAGAGATGGGACGTATCGCTCTGGATGGATCTTGTAGAACCATTCGTCCTTGGTATCGATGATGGAAAGGACATATGGAGCTTTGAGCTCTTCGGCGAGAATAATAGGTTTGATGTAGTTGATGTACGATGTTGCATCAGCTACTCAATTAGTTTCGAGGTCTGGGATGTCAACATTTGAGCTATACCTTTGATAATGTAGAGGATCACCCTGCCATCGGCATCAAGGTCTCCTTTGACTATTTCACCACTCACCATGATGGTTCTTGAAATTTGATAGTATTTCCGAATCAGTGCTGTTTGAAGTTTATGTCTGTATCTAGAATGGAATAAATAGCTAATTGTCAAGAACAGCGGACCGAACATCATATCGGCATTTCATCTCTAAAGATACCTTTATGGCCTCAAATCAATAGCCTGTACCCAAGCATTCCTTAACGGCCAGACCCTCTCGGTCCGCCACCCAGCCCTTTCAGCTAATTCATTCCATTTAGCTTCTGTCCGTTCCTGGCCATTGACAGTCATCATCATGTTGATGTCTCCGTACACCGAAAGCCTACCACTTCGGGTGTCGGACAAGACGGACTCCAATACTATCAAGCGGCTCGATTCGGTCACAATGATGGCCTCCCGAATGTTGTTTAGAATCTTGACAACCTTGTCATCATCCCAGTCATGGAGGCACCACTTCATTGTGTAAACCTCATACTTGGGCACTGCTTCTAAAAAGTCCCCAGATATGAGATTATCGCGAGGTACTCGGCTTTCCAGGTCTTCAAAATGACCACCTTTAGTGAAGAATGGACTGATGTGATCTATCACCGCCGGCCGGTCAAATAGAGCTCCCGACATCCCGGGGTTAGCTCGTAGGAGCGAAGCTAGTAGAGCTCCACTGCCTCCTCCGATATCCATGACAGTTTTATCTCCAATCTCATGCCAAGGATAATCTGCCAGAATTCCAGGGGCCATCGCCTTGGCACCCCCTCCAAGGGTCTTGTGTAGTTGCGGGATCCAGCCTTGGCTTTCAAAATAAGCAAACATATCCAAGTCAGTATCGAAGTTGACTTGTGCGGCGCATCGAGTAGAGCCTGCACGAACAGCTTCCGGGATGCCTCTTGCGATATCGAAAAATTGATTGCCGTACAGAGTCACCCAATGATGCCACTGAGTTGCATGATCCTTGAGTAGGAGTCTGGATACATGGTTCAAACCATATTTCTCCGTTGCAGGTTCATAAGACAAGACCCCCTTGGTGTAGAGAGGACGAAGGATTTGGCTGAGCCTAAGTGGCGTTGCATCGGTCGCCGTAGCCAACTGCTCCAATGTCTTTGAACCGTCGGCGAGATTACCAAAAACATCTAGATCTACCGCTGCAACGAGACATTTGGTATCAGTGTATCCTATATATCTGGTTAGTCAATAAATAACCGAATAACGGATAAGTTGGGGGGTAGGTTACCAAAGAAATGGTCGGCGAGGATGAGGTGGGCCGGTTCTAATATTGATTGCATTTCTCCCAGCTTATCCACTACCGAGGTAGCACGCTTTAAGACCTCCTTATCTGGCAAAGTCTCGTTATTGTGCAACAGCTCTTGCAATTCTTCCTTGACCGCATCGTTAGTCAGCACCGAGAGTAACGCTGTCAATGATGCCTCGAGCTGGACAAGGGTTTGGAAAAGCGACATCGTGAGTTCAGAATGATGACAAAATAATTGTATTACTTCAGTGAGAGGCTAGCACTCATACCGTTGTGTACAGATTAGCATTTCAGGTTTACTAGTGGTATATATACTTACGTGACTAACTGGTAATTGGTTGGAGGGAGACACAGAGCTCTATGCAGGATGGCCGGCGTGGTCTTCTCGGTCCGTGTTACAGATCCTCGGAGTAGCAAGAATATGTCGGCATTCAGCTTCGCAGAAATTACATGATACAAGTGCATACACAGGCTATCCGTTCATTTCTTAGGTGTCTCTCGGTGCAATTTATAGCAAGAGTGACTGCATAAGCAGATAACTGGTTTATTAGTTTATTAGACTGGGGTCCACCAAAGGCAGGATGCCGTCAGGTAGGCAAAGTTTCAGGTACAGTTCTGCCAACCAATACAAGAGAATGCCTTGAGATGATAGAAATCTACCCAATTTATGAGAAATAGCACCGTGTTCATGTGAATACATGTCCCATCAAGCCAGCTCGGCACCAAGTTGAGCGGCCGCCGCACCAGCCGCCAAGCAACCCATACCAATTGCCTGGGACACCGCTTTCATCATGGTAGCACAGTCTCCGACCGCGAAAACTCCCTTGACCTGAGTCTCAAACATCTGGCCTTCCGTCTTGATATCGCCGGTCGGTGTAAGTTCAAGCCCTAGCTGCTCGGCAAAAGGCCCATTAATCTGCCCCATCGGCCCGTGGGCCAAAAATCCCTCAACCACCTCAGAGCCATCCTCGAACTTGATCACAATATCCGAGCTGCCCTCAGACTTCATTGACAGACCCACGATTTTGCGATTGTCTATTGTGATGCGACTCTTGGCCCCGGCTGTACCAGTGGCTGTGAGGTCGGACTTAATCTGCTCGCCCAGACCGTTTGCTCCATTGGTATAGATTACGGCTTTATCAGCGAGCCGTAGGACCATGCGAGCAAGATGGAGTGCCATAGGCGAGCTGCCACTGAAGTTCATACCCAGGACACCAGCAGATGGCTTGCCTCGATCCTCATACCCATGGCAGAAGAGGCAGTGAAAGCTGATGGCATTAGTGACACTGTGACCCTATAGTTCCATCTTGGGGTCAAAGAAACTTAGACACTCACATTCCTTTGGCCCAGCACTCAGGGTAACCGGGAATATCAGGGAAAAGATCCTTCCATCCTGTAGCCAGGAACAGCTTTTTGCCTGTCCAAGTAATGCCATCCGCATCGACAAGCTCAAAACCAGAATCGGTTTTCCTGGCAACGTCTACCTGCTTGTCTACAAACTGGACTAGGTCCGCATAACGGTCTGAGAGGTCTTGACGAGCCTTGGAACGAAACTCGGCTGGTGGCTTGTGATCCCACGCAGCCAAGTTATGCAGGTGATTAGATAGGGCATTGCGGTAAACTCCAGAGTCGAAGACGGCTACTTTGTACACCTGGCGCACTAGGCCGGTTGCTACCGAGAGTCCAGCTGGGCCGCCCCCTATAACAAGGGCGTCAAAGGTGGCATTTGCGGTCGACATAGCAAGAAGAATATGAGAGCGCATGTATTAGCCTGGGTAAACAAATCGTTG
>NC_031680.1:10071-34696 GCF_000149555.1 Fusarium verticillioides 7600 | reverse complement strand
AAAACAAGAAAAAAACATGATAAAAAAAAAAAAAAGATACAAAATAAAAGATGTCTAGACGAAAACAATATACAGAAAATCAAGAAAAAAACACAAGAATTAGCAGCAACACATCCTCCACCATGGACAACGCGAAGAATAGCCAAGTTTTCAACACCGTGGCGATAATCCTCAACGTTGCCATCGACAGCCTAGACCTTGATTCCAGTTTTATTCAGAATGGAGGAGACTCGCTGAAAGCAACATCTCTTGCAAACCATTTCCGTAAAAGAGGAATAGCGGTCACGCGAGAGATGATCCTCACGAGCACTTCACTTAAGCATCTTTTCACCCTCTTCGAAAACCCATCGCTGGAACCTTATGACGCACAGGTCGATTCGACCTCCGCAGACCTTTCAACTGTTCTGTCTGATATCGACTGGCAGACAGTCTCTCCCGCGGAACAAGATTTTATGTCTAGCCCGGACTTATCTAGCTTTGGGACGTCATGCTCAAGCATATGTTCTTCCACGTCCATGTTGGCAAATGAAGTGTGTCTTCCTAAAGAGAGCTTACCAACCGATCGTTTCGACACGACTTTTGTGGAATATGGGGCCCAGCAGGCCACAGAGATGCAGCTTGCTCTGGTCCACGGGACTCTCAAAGATGGGCAGATGAACATGATTCGGTTTACTATGGTGCATCGAAATGAAGACATCAATAAGCTTCAGGCAGCATGGAGGTTTATTGTCGAGCAAGCCGATATCTTTGATCTGGCTTGGGCAGCGCCGTTGACTGGTACTCAGCATTCGCGTTTTATATGGGTTGAAGATCCATCAGAAGACGAATCAAAGACGGCGGCCATCGGTTCCAGGTTCACCGTTTTGTCCCAAGATACGAACAATGGAAACTCTCAGGTCATTTGGACAGTGCACCATGCCCTGATCGATGGAATCTCAGCGCAGCTTCTCCTACGCAACGTCCTAAGAGTCGCCAACGGCTGCGCCCCAAGCAATATGCCATCCTTTTGGAAATGGGCGCAAGATCTCAAAGCTTACCAAAAGGATAACGCCAGCCTTGCAAAAGAGTTTTGGTCCCGCCAAAGGAAGCTTCATCCTGAGGCTAGCGGTACGTTGCAGCTACCAAAGCCCAACATGAGCAAGAGGTCCACCGAGGCCAAAACTATGACGCTTTCTATATATGACATGCGAAGTCGTCTGTTGGTGGCAGCAAAGCATAGCAACGTCACTTTGGCTACCATGTTCTATGCTGCATGGGCGCTTATCCTATCTAGCTTCTCCGACTCCAGGACTGTTGTTTTTGGTGCTCTGCTCAGTGGAAGAAATATACCTATTGCAAACTCGGACAAGGTCATTGGTCCCACGATCAATTCACTGCCATTGTACATCTTTGCTGATCCAGATGCTACGGTTCAACAATTCCTTGCTTCGCTGTTTAGGAGCCTTCTTGACCTTGAGCAGTTTTCGTGGACATGTACAGATCATGGATTTAGTCGGGACTATGAGTCGACGCTGTCTGTCGAGGCATGGCAGGATGATTGTTCGGAATTTGACATTCGACCAGTTGCGACGTCCAAGTCTCAACAGAGCGATGTCCCGCTGGGTATAACTGTCAACACTGAGAGCCTTCAGTTTCAGTACTACGAAGACAGACTCTCCACGGTGGACGCGGAGAGAATCATGTCTTGTTATCAACTTGCCCTTGAACAAATCACTCGAGTGCACACGCCCATAATGGCGGCTATAGAGGCTCTCGTGTCAGCACCAAGCCGAGCCCTCTTGGCTAAATTTGGCAACTGCATCTCAGGTCGAACCACAAGATCCTCGGTCAGCGACGACCTTGTCAGCTTGTTCAGCAGATATGTAGAGATACATGCAGATGGCATAGCAGTCGATGACGGGGCTGTTCAAGTAACATATCGCGACCTTGACATCATGACGACTTGTGTTGCTACCAGAATTACCTCGATGATCTCCCAAGGTGACATTGTTTGCGTTCACTCGGACAAGTCGCTCAACTGGATTGTGGCAATCTTTGGTATCCTCAAGGCAGGCGGTGTATACACATCACTGGACCCGATTCTTCCATCGGAATTGAGAGCAACCATGTTTCGAAATGCCAAAGCAAAGTTGTTTCTCACTCCAAAGACATGCCAGCTTTGCCAAACACCGTCGACTTGCGATTTAAGCGACTCGATAGAATCAATTCTAGCAGATCCTCTTCTTAAGCCCCAGAAGATAGACATGGCACCTAAGCCATGGGCCAATGCCTATCTCTGCTTTACCTCTGGTTCTACAGGGACCCCTAAGGGCGTTATGTGCACCTATGAAGGGCTGGTTGCTTTCCAGAGCGATCTTGAGGTGAGACTCTTTGCTTAACCTGGAGTTCGTATTGCTTAGGTCATGTCGGTCGCATTTGATGGAAGCATTTATGAGATTTTCTCCGCATTGACGCATGGTGCAACACTGGTTTTGCCGTCTAATGCCGATCCCTTGGGTGCTTTGGGCATGGCCTACGCGGCGATTCTAACGCCTTCTATTGCTAGGGTCCTAAACCCCGACGACTATCCAATGCTAAAATGGGTAAGTGTCACTCCGTTCATTATTTATGCTCCAGGACTAACGCAATATGAAGGTGTACCTTGTCGGCGAACCGGTTCCTCAGGCAGTGTCGGACCGTTGGTTATCTGTTAAAACCCTATACAACATGTATGGCCCTACCGAGGGCACTGGCGGAGTAACCATCAAACGGCTGACTCCCGGTGATCCAGTGACCATCGGAACACCTAACCCAACAACAAGAATCTATATCTTGAACTCGCAGGGGAAACTCGCCCATCAAGGTATGATCGGTGAGATCTACATTGCAGGTGTCCAAGTCGCCCGGGGATACGTAGGTCTTGATGGCCAAACTAAAGAGCGATTTCTTCCGGACACCATCATGAGAAATGGGGAAACCATGTATCGGACAGGGGATCGAGGGTACTGGAACGAAGCTGGTGAAATATGCTGTCTTGGCCGAAATGACCGTCAGATCAAGTTGCGTGGATATCGTCTAGATCTGAATGACCTGGAGGTTCGCATCTCGCGAGCAGCACCCGAACTTTCAGGAGTTGCCCTCGCTCGAAAACAAGATGAGCTTGTGGCAGTTGTTCAACCAGAAGATATCGACATTCAGCGGTTGAAAGCCAAGATATGCTTAGCTTTGCCCCGTTACGCCATCCCACATCATCTTGTTGCTCTGAGCAAGATTCCCACGACCCCAGCTGGAAAGGTTGACTATCGAGCTGTTTCAGATGCCTGCAAAAGAGCTTCACTGAGCCAGACTTAGCCTTTGAGCGATATGCAGCGTTTGGTCTACTGTATTTTCTGCAGAGCCCTTGGGATCGAAGACACGAAACAAGTATCTCTTGATTCGGACTTTATCTCTTTGGGTGGACACTCCTTGAAACAGATACGTCTTGCTCAAATGCTGAGTGAAACATTCAAGATGCGAATTCCTCTCCAACTGATCTTATCTAAACCGTCGGTCCGTGGGATGTCCGATAGCCTACGAGTTCTGCTTGACTCAGCCTAGTTAAAGCCTCTAGCTGTATCTTGCGCTTGGCTTGGGGACAGGGTCTCGCCCATTGAACACGAGTGGCTCGTTAAGTACTAATCTTCTAGAGGGACTGCTTCTTTCAATGTCTGTTTTGCTTCCACTTTCAGTCAAGTATCAGTTTGTATAGACAGGTTGATCTGGGCATGGAATCAGGTTTTGCAGAGATAAGAAATTCTATCGTCGCGATTCAGTCTCGATGGGGATGATTCAAAGAGATATTCTGACTCGGCACCACCACGCGTCGAAGCTTTGTCTGATTTGGACTTTTGGAAACAAGCAAACCGCCCCTTCGACTTGGCACAGGAAAGCCCCATACGAGTCTTTGTGGCAAGGAACAAGCTTATGGTTATCATTAGCCATGTTGTAGCAGATTACACTACACTCAGTCTTCTTCTTCGCGATGCATCTCAGCTCTATCATGGGCACCAGGTATGAAAAAGGCCCATCTACGCCGACTCTACGTCACTCGTGGATGTGTCTTCCGAATCTGTTGATCATTTCTGGAGGGATTATCTGAGAGATCTACCTCAAGCGCCAAAGCTATTACGTGATTTACTATTGAGAACTACGTATCAGGGGCGCTCTTTCACTATGCAGCTTGACCACTAGCTTTGGGCTTCTATCATGAAGCTATCTTCAGCAAGGGCCTGTAGTAATCAGCAGTTAGCTATTGCAGTTGTTGCTGTTTGTCTTTACTAAGATGTGAGTGATATGGACATGGTTATTGGCGTGCCTTCAATGCACCGACAAACCGATGACGAACTATAGACGATTGGACTTTTTCTCTAACCTTTACCTATCAGAGTGAAGCACTCTAAGACAATTCGAGGTTCTTCTTTCCTTTAATTAACTTAATGCTCTATGCAGGCTGCAGTGGCCCATGCGACCTGTTGGGATCGCATTGTTGATGTACTTGATGTCAACCGCCAGTATCCCAACTATCCGATTTTTGACATTATGGTCACGTTTCTAGATGACAGAATGGTGAGCTAACTAAAGTTGGATATTCTATCCTTTGAATCTCGCCATATATGGGCAAATGGTGCCAAGTTTAAGCTGATGTTTGAGTTTATGGAGGTTCCGGATGGTAGCTTGATGCTTAGGATAGAGTACGATAACTTATGCATTCCACCACATGAGGTGGCTAAACTTGCTTCCCGGGTCGAGGTTATATTGAAAATACTAGTGGAGAGCGAGATGGACTTAGATCGGATTTTTCAGTAAACAGTTAATATAGCCTTAAGTGATATTTGCTTGATTAATAATAGTTTCTTTAACTTACTGAAAATACATTACTACAAGTTCTATAGCTATTGCCTATAGAATTAGTATCATTAATCTAATCTTTAAACTAATTAGTTCTTAAATCTCTGTCCCTTTTAGTAGATATAATAATAATTACTCTGTGTTAGCTATCTGTATTGAGGTTAATATTACCCTATCTCTAGAGAAA
This sequence comes from Fusarium verticillioides 7600, assembly GCF_000149555.1. Classification (NCBI taxonomy): domain Eukaryota; kingdom Fungi; phylum Ascomycota; class Sordariomycetes; order Hypocreales; family Nectriaceae; genus Fusarium; species Fusarium verticillioides. The sequence goes on along the minus strand of NC_031680.1, from coordinate 29,643 downwards.
CCACTACCCCTGTTAAGGATGTTGCGAACCTTGAGGGCTTAGGTAATGCAAAATGGATAATTTTACTCTGTATACGGCCTGAAACTTAGCGGGGATATACTGGCCGGAGACTTAGCGAAACATACTGACCGGAAAGTGTAGCCAGATATATTAAAGCTTTAAAGTGAGAATTCCTTTAATATAGAGATATTAATAGATTTTATATAGATTTTAATTATAATATACTTCTAGTAATATTATAGTATCTTATAGTTGATTTAAAAATATTATTTTCTTATAATATTTGATTTTAATTATGACACTAACTGAGGTTCTTTCTTCTTAGATAAGAGATACTGTAAAAGCTATTTTGCCAACAGTTTCATTAACTCTTGATAACAGGTGTTCCGATAAGATAGATCTTGCTACAGCCGAGAACTGGCTAATCAGGCCTGAGCTTCAACGTCTTTATAAGGAGGCTATTCAGAGGCATCTGACTGAAGATGTAGGTATCACCGTCTATAATCGTTCTGATCAAGGAACTAATTTCAATATTAGCATCTATCCTACGCTTAAGGCTTTGGTGGTGATGTATCGCTGCTTGTATCAGCAGCAGACTTCTTTAACACTTATTTTAAGCCGCTTAGTCCTGTCCTCTTAGAGCACATAGTGGTTACACCTGGAGCTATATCATGTCTTGACTTACTCTTATTCAGCATTTGCGATGAAGGGGATATTGTGTTGGTGCCCGTACCGTACTGGAGTTTGTGAGCCGTCCTATCATTGAGTCAAGTACTAACCAGATGCAGACGGTTTTGACTTCCATTTCAGACTCCGGGCCAAAGTCAAGATACTGCCAGTCATAACAAAGTATGAGATACCTGTTGATGGGTGTATTAACAAAATACTTCTTGACTCCTTACTTTCATCCTTGAATGAGGTATATGAGAATGTTGCAGATAAAAGCCGCGTGCGAGCACTTATCGTGACTAACCTATATAATCCTTTTGCCTAGTGCTACCACGAAGCATATCTTAAAGAAGCGATTGAATTTTGTTAAAGAAATGGAATACATTATATCTCTGACGAGCTGTACGCCATGAGTGACCTCCAACGAAAGCGACGGCATGACGGTAATGCTGGAGCGCCTTTCGTCTCTGCGCTTAGCTTATCCAATGGGAGCCCTGAGTTAGAGTGCCAAAAGCTTGTGCCCTTGCCTGCAAGTAAAGTTCATATTATATGGAGCTTTAGTAAGGACTTTGGTTCAAGTGGCTTGCGTCTGGTAAGGCTGACAATACTATAAATATTTTATTGACTGATATATTGAAAAGGGATTCCTTATAAACCAAGATCCTCTCTGTAGAGCTTTGCTAGCTTTGGTTCATATACTTTCAACCATTCACACGTCCTGTCTATCCTCTATCGCAGCAACCCATCTTCTTAAATCAAAAGAGCTACTAGATCTCCTTGAAAAGGCAGCAACACGTCTTGAAGGAGCTTAGAAAACTGCTATAGCACGATTCCACCAATGGGGAGCTCCGTTCATATATCCACAAGCTGGTCCTTACGTTACGGTGAAGTTGGTTAAGGATGCTGAGACTCTCGAAGAAGAAAATGAGGGACTAGAAAGGCTGAAACAAGCTGGGGTCATGGTCTCAAGGCTTCGCGGCTTTGGAGGCTGGAAGGGATTTTCTGGCAATCTTAACTACTACGGCTGGGTTAGAATGACGGTTGCAGTCCTGAAGGATAGATTACTTGATGCTTTGAATAGAATTGCGGATATCATGAAGTACGAGGAGAAGGAAGGTAATCACTCTGTAGTTACTCAAGATGAATGTGACTGAAGCTTAATCTGCGGGAGCTGGCTGGCGTGGTTCATTGCATAGGCACAGTACGGTATGCTTTTTGTATCTCGTTTTGGCTTAACTAGATTATATAAATACATATTTACCACTAAGTAGATCCGCTGTCTAGACTTTTAGTAAGGTGTTCACCCCTAGTTATTAACATCGCGCACATCTGGGCCACAAGCTTTTTCTGACTGTCAGCTCCAGTTCCATGAACATCCTTGGAGAATTCATGAACGATCTTCAAAGCTCGCTGAACCTCCTTATGCAGTATCCTTTTTGCCATCGAGATCTGCTCTTCAGGGTCTAGCTCAAACACACCAAACTGAAGAACCGGTGACGCCGTTGCTGAGTTTCGTCGGTGACTCCATGCCTGGTCTTGAACCATGTCTTCAAAAAGCACTAGTATGAGATCCAGCACTGAACACACAGTCATACAACAGCTACGGCAAGCTTTGTACTCCTCCTGGTCCATTATAGTGGCTAGATCTGTCAAGCATGCTTTATTAACGCGCAGAATCTCGTCGATGGAATGCGTTTTGGATCGGACGTGGTGTTCGAGTATGAGTATGATCTTGGACAGTGCTGCAACATGAGGAAATTGGCGACTGTCGAACTGAATCTTTCTTGTGGCAGATGCCATGCATGCAGCTACTGAGGAACTCGAACATTCGGGGCTAGGAGGAAATTGCTGTAGCGGTAGTCCCCCGCTTGCATGTATGGTTGAATCACCGTCCATGTCTATTATGTCGAGTGCCATGTGATCCATATTGAAGTCAAAGTTCAGACCTGATTGGAAGTCATTTGACCTGTTGGCATCAGTAGTCGAATCGCCGTAAAGCCCAGCATCAGTAGCACTGCCAGTACCAGCACTGAAGCAATCAAAAACTTCAAAATTTGCAGGATTGCTCAAAGGTGATGCCAGAGCGGATTGTGGCAACTCAACGCTGGTAGAGTTATGCCGTGATCGTTGTTGGTTCACATTTTGTTGTGAAGGCCCTTGGTTTCCTTCTGTGATTTGCGACATTTGCTTATTCTTGCGTGACATCCTTCCAACCATGGAGACTTTGTAGCAGCACCTGAGTCCCGCTTGTCGACATCGAGCGCAGCCTGTCTTTTCTCCACTGCACCGGACCTGATGTGCGTGCATACTTGTCAGCCTTGTCGGTTCCCAGCCACTGCAGCTTGTTGGTTCTGTCATACCTTGGCACTATGGCATTCAGTGCACGCAGCTCTTAATCGAGCAGGCTTTTCCCTCTGTTGTTCAGACATGGCACCGTGATGTCAAAGCGGCTGAGAATGGTGACATCGGCACTACTCCTTATGTGCTCTATCAAATACGATCAGCATGGGTGCAATTGGCTTGGTTGTCAGTGGGGGACTTTATTCTTGGTGTCCCTGGTTCATTTATGAGTGGCTTGACTATGTCGATAACGATGGGCTACCAACGAGATCTTGTGGATTCCAAAGATTTAAGCTTGCTTTGTAAAGGGAGACGAGCCCCCACGAGCCCAGTTAAACCAAGCAAATGTTCCAAACGATAGCAGAGACTAACTATTGTACATAATCCCAAGCGTTTCAGAGTTGTGCATAAGCTTTTAGCATGGCCATCAGGGTCGCATCAGCTAGCCCAGTCCAGTCTAGCCTATAGTCGTTAAACGAAAATCAGTCGGAAATAGCGCACTCTCCACCGACTCAAACCAATGGTAGTATCAAGCAAGCATAAATTCATGGTTGTTAATTATCTCTCAGAATGTATCCGCTCACGCAATGGGCTAGATTCTCCAACCAATACCCACTTCTCTGACATTGTGTTCATTATTAAAATCCCTGTAGACTGTGTCAATTCCTTGTATTCGCTTTTACCCAATAACCTGCAGGGTAGCTAGCACCAACACAGGCATGCATGCTAACTAATCCTTGTACGGCAGTATCTCGCCCTTCTTAGAGACCCCCGTCCCATCTTGTTCGGCTTCTCTCTGCCAGGCAGCTAGCTTTCCTTCAGTCTTCCACTTGCGAATATCTCTGACGGCGTTATCACAGGCTCCTCTAGCCAGAGCTGTATAATTGAACTCTATGTCCTTAGCAGCCTGTGTCCCAGGCTTAACATTGTCGAGTTTCAGCTCATACATAGCTGTCAGGAACAGCTCAGGTCGCTCATTGTCCTCTTTCGCTGCTGTGCCGTGAGACAGTAGGAAGGTACTTGTGGCGCCTGTTGTGACTGTCTTTGCTTGAACCTAGATGGTGTGAGCCGACATCCATCAATATCACAGAATGTGGGGTCGCACTTACATGAAGCGGCGGGGCGATGATTACATCCTGGATCAGATCCTCACCAGCTGCTGTGTGGACCGCACCATCGGCAAGGGTGAGCTTGCGACAAAATTCGTTCTGTGTGCCAGATAAAACCTCGCAAGAGGCTACGTACGGTGCAAAGTCGTGGGGGTTGCGGCCGCCTCGTCGAATCCCATACCAAAGTTCCGTCGCACTGAGAACAACGGTCTGATCTGGTGGGTTCACGGATTGAGTGAAGGCAATATTGAAGCTGAACGTGGACTGGGTCATTGTGTAACAGGGGCTCGTCAGCAAGGTTGACCGAAAGTAAATGATACCAAATAAGTAATTCGTATCAGTTGACTGATGCAAATAAAGCGCTAGGGTTAATGATCCACTCAACAGTCATGCAAAGCGTTTGTTCCCTGCTCACGCTGTCGATATATCTTTCGTGTTGAATCAACGCAAGCGTCGAAGTTAGGAGCTGGATGTGTTATTTACAGTTGAAACTTGTGATAGAGAGCTTAAATCAGTTGAGAGAACTTAGCAAGCAATGATTCTTTCCGGTTTTGGAGTGCTGTTCGGCATCTGCAAAGTGGATGGAACGCTTCGGCCCGCTTTACGAAAACAACTTGCGAAAAGCCGAGAACCCTGGTGGCCTGACCAACCTCTGGCATCCCCCGTTGGAAGCCACCAATGATAGACCTTCGAAAGGATCTTTACGATTAGAGCTATCAAGGTTGCCGCAAGAAGAACCTCGAAGTCTGAATGAGTATTACTCGTAATGCCGAGTCTGAACACATTTTTGTGTAGCAATTGATCTGGGTCTATCGGGCTGAGAAACTACCTCAGATCCCAATCAAGTGTCCATTGTAAGCGACTACTAAACCAGGGTTCTGTGGCTTGACTTGGCTTGGCTATATCTTGTAATCTTTGGGATACAAAACCACAACTTATAGCTAATGAAAAGAATTGGTGCACTTTCCAATAGTTATCTTTTTGCCACATGACCAAATACGTAGAGAATAAATATTCTATTTATAGATCGTGTTGAAAGACACCACTAACATTGTACTGCACTGGCTAGCTGATGTTATTTCCGCGACTTAAACATGATCTCAGCCTGTGCATCAGGCAAGATAGCCAAGCCATAATGAATTTGCCCTGGCTTATCAGTGCCCTTCTTGAGCTTAACATGATAGTTTTTGAGTAGATGTGCAAGCACCACCTTAATCTGAGCGCTGGCAAAGAACCGACCAGGACATGCCCAAATACCGTGCCCGAAATTGATGTTGTCAAGACCTGTTGATGCGTGCTGGTATTTAGTCTCGTTCCCTGGAACTTGGCGAAGTCTAGAGAAGCGAAACGGATCAAATTTCTCTGGATCGGGATATACTTTAGGGTCGTGGTTGATGAAGTGGCTCATGATGGTCATGCGTGTTCCCGTAGGAAGAACGTCCCCGGTAGATGTCTTGAGTCCTTCAGGGCTCGTGACGATACGGGGAATATTGACTGTGCTGCGATTAGTACGGCGAAACATGAAGCGGGACGATGTCTTTGCTCAAGTACCTAGTGACGGAGGACAAAGGCGCTGCGACTCCTTGGCAAAGCTATCTAGCTTTTTCAGTTTGGCCAACGAGTTCTTATCAATCACGCCATCTTCTCCAAGAACTTCGGTCAACTCCTTTCGCATCTCTTCTACATCTTCCTCGGGAGTGGCAGCTAGGTCAAAGGCGATGTAGGTCAAGGCGTTGGATAAATTGTAGATTGAAGCAAAAGTTGCTAGCAGTTGATCTCTGCCAAGCTCCTGAACCGTTGTGGTCGTTTTGTACTGAGAAATGAACCAGTCGAGCAAATCTCCTCCAACAGGTTTCTCCTTGCTGGCGGAAGTAGCAGAAGACGAGTCCTGTTTCTCTCGCAGAAGTGGTGCCAGTTTCGCCTCATTATTCTTCCGCTGACGCTTCAAGCTTCGTACCTGAGGGAGAAATGGGGCAACGAAAAACCGGATAGGCTGAGGGATCATCTTGAGAATCATCCAAGCCTTGGAGACATCGGCTGTATAATTGACATTGGCTTCGACCCAGTCTGGTTCACGACTTAGTGGAAGTCCCACGAATGCCCTTCCAGACATAAGAGAGGCGACTTTGCACATGGCCTTGCGAGCAACAATTGGCGTCCAGTCTTTACACGGGCCGATTGTGTTGAAAATTGCATATTCGACCTCATCGGTGAAGGACTCGAGAACGGCCGGGGTGTTGCGAGTGAGAACGTTGCGCATTGCTGAGTCGAATTCGTCTGACTTGGTACCCATGTAGGTATATTCGCCGAGAAAAACATCATAATGGTGTTTCCTAAATGCTGTCAGTTGATTGAACAGCCAACTACCATCGGTCGACTTACTTGATTGACACAACTGACTCGGGGAGCCCACGAATGGTGTCTACATCGGCGGGTGGCAGAACAGCCATTTCCATCCCTGGCAATTCGAGCATAAAAGCTGAAGTCGGGTACTAAAAAAGCGAATCAGCTCTCAAACTGAGAATAGGGCCGGGAACTGAATGACGGACCTGTTTGTACGCCTCGGTAAGAACAGCCAGCACATTATTGTCTCGTAGTCTAAACACTGGCAAATTATGCTTCTTTTTCGGTTGGATCATGCGGTACAGACCATAAGTCAGTACGAGTAGTAAGGCAATCCCGTAATGAAAGGGCATATGTTGCTGCTTTGCAGCTTGGCTAGTCAAATGCTGTACTAGGCCCATCGCAAAGACGTGAAATGAGGCTGAAATTTTGACTGCTGCGTTCGAATGATCACGAGGAAGTGAAGGCAAGGACACCACATAAGACTAAACGCAGTGCCAACTAAGATATTCGGATCACTAAAGCAGCCACGCGGGCCGAATTATCGACTCCGTCCAACCTACTCACAATATTTAGGAATCGAGGCCAGCACCATCTCGGCAGCAGCACTAACCATCTGCGTCTCCAAATCCCAGCTTTTCACAATGCAGGACAGCGACATGGTTTGGTATTTTGCTTTCGGCTCCAACATGGCCAGCACAACGATGGAGCGAAGGCAGCTAAGCCCAAGAGACTCTCGGCCTGTCCTTGTGCCCTCGCATGTACTTTGCTTCGACGTGTTCGGTGTCCCGTACATGGAACCCGCCATGGCTGGCATTCGAGAGAGGACTCCGGCCGACGATGCAGAAGCGACACCGTCAGTACACGGAATGGCATACTTACTTTCACGGGAAGAATACCATCGGCTCATAGTCTCCGAAGGGGCGGGTGTCGCCTATGTCGAAATGGAGCTGATAGCTCGTACCTGTTCAACTGGGTTTACGGCGCGGGCGGCGACTTGTGAGGAGATTCCGGTGCGGACCTTGATGGCGAGATTTCCATTCCGGCCCGAAGCCCTTCCGAGCGTTCGGTACCTGGTAGGAATTGCGGACCTACGCTATGGATACTTATGATCTGACTCTAACAGGGGTTATTGATTCAGGGGGCCCAAGAATCCGGCCTGCCATCCTCGTACCAAGACTATCTACGTGGTTTACCCGCGTATCACAAAAGTCTTTCCAAGTACGAAGAGTTCGGCGCCTCGCTCTTGATCGGTTTTTGGATGCCTATACTCAATGGCATGATGAAGAGGGTGAACCAGAGACCTGATTCGCATGGCAACGCAAAGCCCTGGGTTGGGGAATTGGTTAGATTAGTTTTTATCACTATGTGGCTCTACTACGATACCATACATAGCCGTATCTGGGGTCGGAATGGTGGAAGGAATCTAGTCGGAACTACTTAATCATGGCTCACCGCTACCCAGTTCTGTTCAAGCTTGTCAATGATTTTACTTGATAAAACATGGCTCCAACACCTGATGAATCCTTGTCGCAGGCCCATGCCCTGCTGAAAAGAGTCCCATTGATCGGTTAGTAAAACAGTTGCCATCATACTCCGTCACTCACGAGGAACAAAGATGGACACAATGACTTTCCTTACATCATCCGGGGATGGTTTCGAAACAACTTTGAACTTTTCTCTCCTGGGATTCATAATATGCCTATCGGCCAAACAGATTTAACTCGACTGAGAAAAGGCCTCGTTGGTGGACAATTTTGGAGCGCCTTCGTCCCAATGTTCGTAAGCTCCAAATTCTGATCTTACCGTGCCTGTTCTGACTCCTCTTAGTCCAAAAACCAACCATGCACTCGGCAAGCTTGAGTGTCTGATGAAGACTTTACAGCAGATTGACACTATTCACTTACTCGTTGAGACCTTTTCTGAGTATTTCGGAGCAGTAAACTCGTCAAAGGACATCGAAACAATTTTCAAATCAGGAAGGATTGCTAGTTTGATCGGTGTTGAAGGCCTACATCAGATTGCTGACAGTTCCTCTGTTGTGAGACTGTTTCACAAACTGGGTGTCAGATACATCACTCTCTGTCATGATGGTGATAATCTATATGCTGATTCCTCGGTAAGTATTTGAGGTCGGTTTAATGACTTGGCTAACGCTATCTCAGAACGGAAAGAATAAAAATGGGGGTTTATCTAGCCACGGCCTGGAAATGATACGTGAGATGAACCGTATCGGCATGTGAGTTGTCGAGAGTGCCTTTCGTGTTATGCCTGCTAATATTCACCCTCGCAGGATAGTCGACTTATCGCACACATCTACAGACACTCAGAAACAAGTCTTGGGTGTCTCTCAAGCCCCAGTCATTTTCTCTCATTCCTCTTGGTAAGTCCTCATCTACTGAAGTGTTAAAGAACAAAGAGTCTCACCAAATCAGTAACTCACTACTACCCAGTCCTCGCAACGTCACAGATGAGGCCCTAGATCTTCTGAAGACAAACAATGGCCTTATAATGATCTGTTTTCTCCCTAACCTCGTCAACGCCAACGGAGTTCAGGGAGCTGTGGTCGATCAGGTTATTGATCATATTATATACGCAGGTCAAAGGATAGGCTTTAAGCATGTTGGCATTGGCTCCGATTTTGATGGTATGCTACAAGGTCCAAAAGATCTGGATGATGTGTCCAGATACCCGCAACTTGTTGGGAAGCTTCTAGACCGTGAGCTCTCAGAGGATGTCATTACACAAGTACTTGGCGGTAACATAATCAGGGTTCTGGGTGAGGTGGAAGCTGTGTCAAGGGAACTAAAAGGTCAGGTGCCTGTGTTATCTGATGAGATAGAGGAAGTATGGACATCAGAGCAAAAGGATATACTGACTAGAATGGGAACATCAAGGAGTTCTCAGGGTTTTAGCAACTAGTTTCAATTATATATAGCTATACTAACTAAACTCGAGAATTCTACTCATATAACAGATATATCTACAGATAAAAAAATGCATTACCTCTTCAACAATCAGTCAGTACCCCAGTATGTATCATCCAATCACTAAACTACATAATCAGGAAGGCTAGAGCAACAGCGGCAAGCCCGACCACTCCAACATGGAGTGACATGCCCGGAGCGGCATCACCTGTAGCTATGGACGTAGTAGGCTTGGGCATTGAGGAGGTCCCAGAAGCCTCGTGCGTCTCGTGTGAGTGACTTGTAGCAGTGGATGTCATGGCACCTGGCGTGGGAGTCGCGGTGACCTCTGTGGCTTGGAGCTTTTCAGCTCCTTCAGTGATAATAGCGGGCATCAGGCGGGTTTTGGTGTTCATTTCGAAATTGGACAAGGACGTGGTAACCTTTTCACCAGCTGAGTTCTCGGTCTGGATCCAGATGTGGCAGCTGGCCTCGGCCGTCTTGATCTTGCAGTTCAGATCCTCAGAACTAAGCATGCAAGGTCAGTTTGGTTGACTAGACGTTATTTAGTAGATTGGCTTACAAATAAGAAACCTTGTCGTTACCATCAAACGAGTAGTTGATGGACAAGGTTTCTGGCCCAACCACCACGGTCTGGGTGCCGATGATTTCGCATTGGACATTGTCGACCTTTTCGCCGCAGTGAAGGGCGAATGTGGTGACTTGGGGACTTGCTGCCACTACGGTACCGTAGACTGACTTAATACCCTCAACAGGGAAGAGAACATTAAGAGTTGTTGTTTGCGCAGAAGCAAGGACACCCAAGATTGGGAAGAGAATGATGGAGGGTATCATGGTGATGTGACGTGTAATAATTGATCGACACCAGATCAGCAGACTTGAGAGAGGGCGAAAGAGTAATGATCTGCAGTAAATTTAAATGGACCATTGCCTTTTATGTTCTCTGCAGAACCATCGGTCCGGACACTTTTTCTGGCCCTCGGACTCATTCTCCCCACCAAGTCCAGTAAAGGCTATAGGAGAGCACCTTGATGGGCTACGCCACCTCGCGTAACAAGTATAGAGGCAGGCAATGGTATGGACAGTTTAGTCATAAATGGGATCTAAATGGGCCAGTCGGCTCCCCAGACGATAATTGGCGTTATTCGGCGTTGGAAAGTTGTGGCTGCGTCGTGAGCTGGGGAGCCTGTGGCGGAATTCGACTGCAATTACCATATCTGTTGACCCGAGAATCGCCCAGCTAGAAGCTAGTTTGAATGCAGACACTTCGTTTTGCAATCAGTCCTAAATGTCGTACCACACTTGAACTTCGGTGACCGAAGCTGGGACTTGGTTCTCTCTACCGAAATAAGCTCTCAGCCACATGTCTCAACTGCAAAATAGAAGCTGGGACCTGATCTGATGACAGGGGCATTTTAGCTGGCATAGATAAGTACAAGGTCAACATTCATAGCCAGGCTAATAGAGGCAATTGTTACCTGCCTTACGATGATAACTCTGGTCTATATTACATATCTATATACTGAAATAACTATTAATTGTGCACTTGTTCACAGTTGCGTGAATCCTAAAGCGGGCTTTGTGACATTCTCTATCACTACCTTTGAAAAGCACTTGAATGCCAGGAACATCCAACCTCGGCCATAGACTGGTAGAAAGACTTGGCTGTACGGCTTGGACATACTACATAGCTGCGGCAGACTTCTTAACACTCTTCCATTCCATACCAATAACTCCAACAGTCGATAGTGCAGCAAGGGCTACCGAGACATACCACGTTTCTGTGAGTGCATTGTTATATGCCCCCAGAACTCTGTCATAGAACCGAGGATCAATGGCGTCCTTCAAATCGGTCGCCCCAACATGCGTTATGATATTTGAACTTCCTCCTACCGTTTGTGAAACCTTATTCCAAAGGAGATTGCCAAAGATACTTTTAGCAGCTGATACAGATATTGCACCTCCCAGCATCTGGCAGAATGTGATAATGGCAGTTCCAATAGCAATATCAGCTTCCTCTAAAATGACCTGGGACGCGATGATGCCCAGTTGGATACCGCAACCAACTCCTGCCCCAAACAAAAATTGATATCCAATCCATTTCGGATGGCCGGTGTCCGTGTCGAAGGTTGTGATGAGACCTGCTCCAATAGTGGTCAAGATACAGCTTGCGTAAGCGAAGGGTACATAATGCCCGATAACAGTGACTCCTCCCCCTGCCACAAGCGAGAAAATGACCACTGAGAGAATCATAGGGAGACACATGATTCCTGACTTAACAGCAGAAACGCCCTTGATAGCCTGGAACCAAATAGGTATATAAAAAACGATGGCGAAATATGCAGCGTTCAGCAGGAGAGTGAAGATACACGCAGACACAATAGTCCTTTGGCGAAATATTCGAGGCGGTATTGTAGCCTTGTCTGCCTTCCACACCTGTACAACAAAAAAGGCAACGAGGAGGACAATGCCAAGGACAAGTGGACCTATGACCTTGCCAGAACTCCAGGAATACTGCGTTCCTCCCCACTGCAGAGCAAGCAATAGGCATACCACACCGGGAAGAAAACAAACGGTGCCAATGGGATCCAGCTCCTCCACATAAGATATCCAGGAGGATCCTTGACAAGGGTTCTTTTGCTTCGGGATACAAACGGCAAATATAGCGGTAAGCATGGCGACAGCACCTACCGGTAGGTTGATATAGAAGCTTTAGCTAGTTAACTCTCTGCAGTCTTGTCTTAAGAATAAAACTTACCACCATCGCCAAGTAACGTGGTCAACGAATGCTCCTCCCAGCAGTGGCCCAATAACAGATGCAACGCCATAAACAGATCCAAACATGCCGTTGTCTGCAAATCCCAGTTAGAATAATATCACCACTCAAGTAAAAGTCACATACACATGGGCCTTTTGTCTAGTGGAACAGAATAAGCGATAATGATGATGGCCCCTTGGAATATGCCAGCAGATCCAAGTCCCGCGATGGCACGTCCAACGATAAGCGCCTCAGACGTCGGCGCAGCTCCGCAAATGGCGGAACCAACCTCAAAAATGGCCATTGCCATAATGAAAACCCACTTTATGTCGAACAAAGTGTATAGTTTCCCGAATAAGAGTTGGAAAGTGCACGTTGTTAGGAGGTAGGACGAGCCGTACCATCCTATGTCGTCGAGAGACTTGAAGTCATCGGAAATTCGAGGTATCGCAGTCGCAATGATTGTGTTATCCTGTATATTCTATGGTTAGACACAGCATAAATTCTGCGTCGACGACAATACTCACGAGGGCGACCAGGAGTACAGCGAGACAGAGCCCGAAAATAAGAGAGGTGAGGCGGAGGCCACGGGGATAGTTCGTCCTCGGAGTGCTTGGGTTGTCGTTCTCAAGAGCCGCGTTGCTTTCCTCTGTTGAAGAGCATTCTTGGGTAGCCGCACTTTTTGCCATTTCGTTTTCACCTTTCAAAGTCATCCTAGCTGTAATACAGATATCGTCTGGGAGAATTGGATGCTTCGTCTAACAGGATGTTGCGATTAAAGATGTCTTTTGGAAGCGACACGAAGTAGTACATGGTAAGCCGCTAATGCAACGCTTTCATAGTTAGTCTACTCTGGATACAATTTTAGATCCCAGCAGCGGCCCGAACCCTTCGCCCTCTCGGCCACCGACATGTTAGACCGACGACTTTGAAGCAAGTACTTGTTCATTTTCCATTTACAACATTGACCTGTGGACAAGGGACAGCTTCCGTATCAGACTACTAACAACTATCCGCTAAGGAGACGTAATTGCAGCTATTTATATACAACATGCCATTAGGAAATAAAGCATTCAATGCCCTCGTCATCATAATCGACGACTACCAATCACCATGTATTTTCTCATAAGCCAACCCTCGCCCGGCCTCTCACTTGGCTCTTTTACAGCAGCTCACTTCCTATGTACTGCTACCCTGGGCTTCACGACCAAGGATCAAGCTCGGATCCGTCGAGCTGCCTCTACCTTGATATTTCTATTGACATTTATTGGTGATCGCACCGTTTCTTCTGTATCGGATAACGCGAGTATTCGATGCCTTCTCGTAACATTCTCCTGGGTTCAGGCATTCAATGGCAACTCACTACTCTGTTTGTCAAAGGCCGAGTACAAGACCTTGAAAGAGGAGGGACAGCAAAATACCACACCCAAGTCTGTTTTGATCGGCAGTGATGCCTCTGGCGATGGCTCCTACATTAGCCATTTCACATGGGCTCTCGCCATGCAGTGGAATCTGCGCCGCATCAAGACATCTAGGCCAGCCCGAAACACACCCCCATTCTCCTCCAAAGATCCAAGTTATATTCCATCACGGGGTCGGTTTTTAGCGACCCGCGTTGGCGTCATCGTCGCTTCCATCGCCTACATGTCCATTATTGGTCTCCAGCCCGAGCCAACTCGCGACTCTCTTTCTGGCAACAAAGCTAGATTCTTCTCGCGGTTGAACGATGTCACACTATACGAACTTCTCCAGAGAGCCATTTTAACTGTCACATGGCTGTCTGGAATTGGAACTACTAGCGAGATCTGCTACAACGTAATCGCTGTCGTGTTAGTGGGCTTGGGTCTGAGTGAACCTGTCATGTGGCCTTCTTGGTTTGGCTCCTTTACGGAGGCTTATAGTGTGCGCAGGTGGTGGGGGTAAGTTCCGTTCCATTATCAATCTTACTAAAAGATCCTGACCCTCTTGTTAGCATTTCTTGGCATCAAACCTGGAGATGTTTCCTTACAGATCACGCCGATTGGGTTGTATATAACTTACTGCACCTCCCCAAGGATTCACCAATTACCCGCTATGCCAAGAACTTAGTTGTATTTTACCTATCAGGGTTGATTCATTTAGCACCTGATCTTACTATTGGTATGCCTCTGAAAGAATCTTCTGCTATAATGTTCTTTACTTTCCAGGCAGTCGGTATTATGATTGAAGACCTGGTGCAAAGCTTCAATGATCGGATCGGGCTGGTTAAGAGTTCGATTGTGGTGAGATGTATTGGATATATCTGGCTTGCGGCTTGGCTTGTTTGGACAATCCCGTGGTGGTCGTCTATTTGTTCAGTGCACATGAAGGCTGGGCAGGATGATTTAATTTCTCTGGCATGAGGCAATCAAGAGGAAGATTTGTTTACTGAACTATACCTTTATATAAGCAAGAGTAGATTTATCCTAACCTGCGTTATTTGCGTTTTTTTCTATATGTCCTTCTCCTCTTTTCTTGCTACTATTAAAACTTTATATTTAATACCTCGGTATACTATAGCCGAACCAGCAGTGAAAGAGGGCCGACTATCGTTCCTAGGTCAATAATGACATCTTTCGCAAGGCTCGCTTTTAAGGAGATCCTTAATATAACTGTAGCGTTATCCAGCCACTAGATATAACAGTTAGGTCCAACTATATTAAACTAACCCGTGCTTGGGTTTGAGGCTCGATTCGATGAGGAGCACGGAACGTGGCACTTGAAGATTGAACAGACGCTGCCAGACGGTTCTAAGACAATCATTAAGGATGATTGTGATATGCTGCTTGGTGCGTTGGGGATTCTGGACCGGTGGGAATATCCCGACATTCCTGGATTGAAGACGTTCAAAGGTCGGGTGATTCACACAGCTGATCGGAAGCAGTAAGTTTATCCTATGCCCATCCAGCAACCATAGGCTAACTTTTGTCAAAGATGGGACGAATATACCCAAGACAAGTGGGCCGGTCAAACTGTCACTGTCATCGGTTCAGGAGCCAGCAGCCTTCAGACAGTCCCGGGAATGCAGCCGCATGTCAAGAACATCGAGGTTTTCGTCCGTTCCCCTAACTGGTTCATCGGCAACGAAGACGGCTTTGACTCACGTCCTCAAGGCTATGTCTGTAAGTGCTTACCTGAAAGGTTAAAGGTATTCAACCCTTGGCTGACTCAGCAAACGCAAGATACTGAGAAAGAAAGAGCCGAGTTTGCTCGAAACCGGGAAGCTCTCTTTGCACACGCGAAAAGCAACGAGAATTCATTCATGATGGTATGCAAGGGTACCTGTGATGTTCCAGGCCATATCACAGGGGCTGACACAAAACCACCTAGCTACACCATCCCATGGTCAAGCACAATCCCCTGCACAGCCAATTGCGAGAGGTGAGTTGAATAAACCCCCCTAACTTCTACCCTCACCCGATACATTCAAACAGCCTACTGACGCAATTTTACGTATACACAGAAAACCGCTCAGCGGACTCGCAAGATTATCAAGGACTATCGTCTCTTTGAAGGGCACCTCCCCAAGTTCAGTGTTGGATGCCGACGTGTTGCGCCCGGAGATGCATACATGAAAGCGTGAGTAGCTAGATGTCCCATTATAGGTTTGACATCTAATAAAGTGCAGGATTCAAGAGCCAAACGTCAATGTTCACTTCTGTGGAGTCGCTAAAGTCCGTGAAGATGGTGTTGTTGGAGACGACGGGGAGTTTACTAAGTGCGATACCATTGTCTGTGCAACAGGCTTCGGTGAGTGATACTAGGATATGGGCTTTGCCAACCTGCGCTGACCTCACAAAACAGATGTCTCCTTTCGCCCCCCATTTCCACTTCTTGGGCTTGGCGGCAGGGACTTGCGTGAAGAGTGGGCCAGCATACCTGCCAGCTACATGGGGGTATGTCATCCTCCTAGCTCATGATCCAACAATCGGTCAAGAGTCTGCTAATACGATTGTGCAGGTCATGGCACCCAATATTCCCAATTATCTGAGTATGTCTTCCTCTAGGCTCATAACGAGATGAGTATAGCGCTGATTGAACATAGTGTACATTGGACCCAATTGCCCAGTGGAGAATGGCAGCATCATGGGTAAGTTCAGCAATAGTATCCTCTCCGACACTGCCGTGGCGTTAACATTGTCCGTCTCATAGGTCTTCTCGAGGCTGTTGTTCAGTACACCGTGAAGTGCATCAGGAAGATGCAAACCGATAATATCAAATACTTCGTACCAAGGCCTGAAGTTATGGGCGACTTTAACAAGCATACCCACAGCTGGTTTAAGGGCATTGTTTGGGAAGATGATTGCAACACCTGGTGTACATTTGCAACGTACTTCCATGACATATTAGTTACCTTTACTGACTGTGCGTGCTACTTTAGACAAAAACCGCAAGACAGGAAACGTCGACGCTATATGGCCAGGTAGTGCTTTGCACTTCCGCACGGCGCTTGAAGATCCCCGCTGGGAGGACATGCAAATTCGCTACCACCATCCAGTATGTATCCTACGCAAAGAGAGGGGCGAGCGAAATGCTGACCACCCCCAGACTAACAGGTTCAACTACGTTGGGTATGGATATGCACCCAGAGATCTGGACCCAGATCCAAAGGCGGATACGTCGCCATACTTGACCTTGGACAATCTAGACCCCCGCTTCTACGAATAGTCGAGCAACAAGTAACTTCTCTGCCATCCTCGCTTTTACAGAGTCTCAATAGACATGCATATTCTGCGATTTTAGTATCGATGCAACTGGTGGTTCAAATCATGTCAATTGACCAAGGAGGTCGATTAAAACGGGTGATGTTCTATAGCGACGCGTTTCGTGTTTTAGGTTTCCTAATTTTATAAAGCTAAATATTTACTATAATATCTTTAACTTTAAACTTAAATCTTAAGTATACTTAAGCTATATATATTTCTTTACTTTAATTAAGTTTTATTACTTAGTAATAGTATTTAATTAAGTAATTTACTATTAATTTATTAAAAAGTTAAAATGTCTTTATAGCAATATATAAGATATATCTAATAAGGTCTAATATTAAGAATAATATAATATAATACTTATTTTTTAGTATATTATATATAAGGCATTATATATAATACTAAAAAAATATAATAACTTTAAAAGCAAGTCTTAAGGTTATATAGCACTGCTGCCTTTAACCTTATAATTTAACTAAATAAGTAGCTTTAATCTATAAGTATAAAAAGATATTTCCCCTAGCTTTAGTAAGCTAAATGACTTCTCTATTATTACCTAGTTAAGGCAATTAATATTAATAATAGCTATAACTATTTAATTAAAGCAGTTAATACCTATATATCTAGCCCTTTAATAGAAATCTATAGCCTTAAGCTTAATATTATATTAGTCTTTTAATCCTTTTTAAGGCATTATAAAATTATAAAAGAATACTTATTATATATTAATAAACTATTAATAATATAGTAAGTTAATCTTATAATCTTTAGTTCCTAAGTATAGCTACTTAGTATTAATAGAGATAAAGCTAAAAATAAAGCCTTTAGTAACTATATTATAGATTAAATATCCCTAGTTTAACTACTATTTTATTATTAATTTTACTTTATCTGCAGTTTAGATATAAGGGCAGTTAGTTATATACCTAGGTATATATATTTAATTAATAGAGTTATTATTAACTTTAGGTTAATTTAACTTTTACTAACTAATTTATATAAAGTAATAAAGTTAACCTTATTCCTTTAAACTTTTAAACCCTGCTATTACCCTGCCTTTATCCTTTTACTATTATAGTCTTAGACTATAACTAGCCTAGTCTTTATTAATTTAGAAGTAGCTCCTCTTTTACTATAATAACCTTTTTTAGCTATATTAAGAACTTACTCTTTATATATATTTAAGTTTAGGCCTATAAAGGCAGTAAAGAAAGCTACCTAGCCTAATTAAAGGAAATAAGCTTCCCTTAAGTCTCTTTTTAAGTCCTTAAAAGCTAATAGCTTATTATTAACTTAAGTTATATTAATTAAGCTAAAAGGGCCTATATAATAGATTAACCTAATTAGATTATAATTAAAGATAGCTATTTTAATAAAGTTAAATTAATACTTTAATAAAAAGTTTTTCTTAATAGTAGCTACTATTATATATAACTTTTTATATTCTTTCTTATTAGCTACTTTTATAATAGGCCTAATAGCTATATTAAGGTTATAGCAAGTTATATAGTAGGCCTAATTATATAGCTACAGGCTATTTCGCAGTATTATATCAGTAGCTATAATAGATATTAGTAACTGTAGCTAACAGGTTAGGGAATATACTTTATAATAAGTATACTAGGCCCGGTATTGTCTTAGTCTTTTAACTAGGGTAAAGGAAGAAGCTTAATATAGCTGCTAAGGGGTAATAGACCTATAGGCAGTACTTATATTACTTAGTTAAGGCAGTAATTTACTACTTAAGGCAGATAAACTTTAACTAATTTTAAGCTCTATAATTCTAGCTTACTATAGGGGCCTTACTATTTAAGCTATTATATAAAAAGTTAAAAGCTTAATAGCCCTAAATAAGGCTAATAGTAATTAAAAGAAAATAGATTAAATATAAGTATTAGAAGACTTAATAGATTACCTAGAATAAAGTTAATACTTATTAAAGTAATAGCAGGCCTTTATTAATAGTATTATATTAAGTAATAATAATAGTTAATATTAGCTATAGTTTATAGAGTTAAAATATATAGTTATAGTAATTAATTTATAGATATAAATATTATATTATAGGAATTAATAGCTATTATAGTATAAAGGAAGGAAAGTAAAGAGGGAAAGAGAGGTAAAAAGGTAAATTAAGAAATAAAGGTTTTAATATTAGAGTTAAAAAACTATAAATATTAATAGGCTAAAGCTAGCTTAATAAGTTAATAATAGATTAGATCGGGTTATAAAGTAATATAAAGCAGTATAAGGAATATAAATTAAAGAAAAATATAGCTAATAAATACTTAAAACTATTAATTTATATTATTTAAGTTATTAAATTTTTAGGGTTATAATTTACTTTTTATTTATAATACTAAAAGTATATTTAAGTTTCTTTTTAAAGTATTTATAGTTTTTATAAATATACTTTATATTAGCTAAATAGTTCTTTTTTAAACTATTAATATAATTATAAATAAGAAGTTTTATAAGTTATAAAGCTTTATTTTTAAAAGAACTTATTTTATACTTAACTTTAAGTTTTTTACTAATAAACTAGATAAAATAGTATATTTAATAATTTTAAAAATTAAAAAAAAATCTTTAAAGTTTATTTATATTATTATTAAATAGTTTTAGTTAAGAAAATTAAAGGATTTTTTTAAAGTCTTTATTAATAACTATAAAGGCTATAATATACTTAATATACTTTT
>NC_031680.1:0-9542 GCF_000149555.1 Fusarium verticillioides 7600 | reverse complement strand
TTTCTTAGCTTTTATTTTTAAAGCCTTATAATATTTATAATATTAGCTACTTTTTTTTTTAATTTCTTAATTTTATTTTATAAGATTTCTATATTATTTTTAATATTAATTAATAGCTTATTATATTATTATTTTAAAAACTTAAATTTAAGTTTAAGTTTTATAACTTTACTTTTATAAGTTTTATAAAAGTATAAATAAATATACTATATATACTAATATTAAAAAGTACTTAAAGGTACTTTCTTTAAAGATTAAAATATTAACTTATTAATTTTAAATTATTATTATAAACCTTTAATTTATCTTTTATTAATTAAGCTAAAATAGATTAAAAAGGAATTATTTAATTTATATAATAGTTAAGTTTCTACATAGGTAAACTAGTCTATATTAGGTTTATATTTATAAAATATATAGGGCATTATATTAAGTATATTAGATTATTATATCTTTTAATAGTTAATAGTATATATTAGGCTTATTAAGATAAAGAAGTATTATTAATAGCTAGTAAGCTAGGTTCTATTTAATACTAAATAAATATATATATATACTTATGCTTATTAATAGTAATTAGTAAAGTTATTATTAGATTAGTAGTAATCTAGATAGATTAATACTAATTACATTAGATTACTTATAATCGCGGAGGCTTAGTGCTAATTATCTTTAGCAGGAGCGATATTAATTAGTAAAAAATATTAACTATATATAGAGGTCCTGTCAGGTTATAACAGTTTAATAGTAATTAGTAATTATAAAAAGAATTTATAAAGTATTTATAATATAACTATAAGGGTTATAATATCCTAGTTAAGAAATATATAAAGAAATATATTTTAATATATATTTATTAAGAGTTAACTTATATATTAACTATTACTTTAAATTCTAAGTAGAAATAGGGTATTTAAAGTATATTAATTATTTATAATTTATAAAAGAATAATATCTTTAATTAAATTAAGTAAGAAGTAGCTATACTTATTAATAGATATAATAAGTTATATATAGTATAACATATATATAATAAATAAGTATATTAAACTAACTTTTATATTAGCTAGGCACTTCTTAATATTATCTTTCTTTAACTCTACCTTTAAAGGTATAATTTTTAGCAATAGCTAATTACTTTATATTACTATACTGTGTCCTTATATAGTACTTTATTAATATACACAGATAAAAATTATAGAAGCTATAGGCAATTTTATATTAAAAAGCTGGGAAAATTTATAGTCGCCTGGGTTGGCATAGATAAGGATTAGACAATCAGCGGGATTTAGTTCAACCTTTATACAGTAGGTTTCCTTGTGTCAAAAAGCAGCAGCTTAATCCGATGTCGATCCCCCATAGCCTTGTCCCCACTCCGCATTCCATAACGCCCCCGGCCAGAATTCATACCTCTCGCTGAACCCTCCGCCTGTGTCGGCCTGCGGCATGAAGCCTTCTGACCGCTGCGTGCCGTCGTCGTGCATAAAGTCGCCCGAGATCCATTCAACTGCAGTCCAAGGGTTCGCGTTAGTTGGAGCTGGCGGAGTCAGAGTGTGCAGTTGATTCATTTGCCTCAGGGTGGCAATGAGTTCAGGAACATCGGCGATCTCTCCCATTTCGGCTAAGACGCGCTCTCGCTCGCTGAAGGCCTTTAAAATGAACTGTGACGGAGTGACTGCGGCATTCGGCCTGTGGGTGTCCAACAAGGAATGCTTAGCGTAAAGTGACTCAAGCACGGCCCAACCGCGATTAGCCAACGAATTCGTCGGACTGTGAAATAAGAAAGTGGCGAGGGAGGCAAGGAGATCAAAGTTGAAATGCAAGCGGATATACCACGCAAAGCCCCATCGGTCCATTGAATCATACGAGTTGCTCGCGTTTTCGCAGCTGGAGAGAATGAGTTTGAAGAGGCTGTCACGAGGAGACAAGACATCAGTCCCCCAGTCTGGTGATTCTTGCATAGGATGCATCATGTCGTGCAGCCGTCTGATAAGGTGTGGGCGGATTCCCAGGGCCGCCGCGTGGACTTTACTTGCAGTGGATGGAATAAACCTTCTTTCAATGTCCACAAGGTCAGCGTCAAGCTGTTGTACAAGGAGCCGATTATGGTTCAAGAGGGAAGCATCTATGCTTCCACGGTGTCCGCCGTGGCCAAGGATGTTCGCCTCCATAGCCTGACGAGCCTTCTTGTCGAGTAAATACGCCGATACCCGAGTTATGACTATGACAAATGCCATCTCCGTAGGTCCCTCTTTGTGCACTAGCGGATCTGTGGCATCGGGGAACAGGTCCGCATCGTTGAGGTTGAGAGGGCTTTTGGTGTCGAAATGCTCAGGCACGGAGCTGTGTGTTAAACCAGAGTCAATGCCCAGCTTGATGTCTAAAAAGACAATTTGCCACCAAATACGCCGACGCATTTCTGTTTCAAATGGCGATAGTGATAGATGTGTGCCATCACGATGATAGCCCATGCTCATAGCGATTCGTACTAGTGTACCTGACAGGACCCAGGCAGCATGTTTGTTGCATTGGCCCATGAGGATGATCTTCACCGTCAGCCGCTTCTATTACCCACAGAAAAGTCATCAAAACTTACAGAAGTATGTATCTGAGCCTGCAGGACAACCATGTTGTACCGTCCCAGAGAACCAAACTGCGCCAGCGACACGCTGATTGCGGTAAGAAATTCTTGGAGGAAGTCGTCTCGCTGTTTTTCAGCACCAAGCATGTTTGTGATTTCGTCACTTCTAAGTGCCAATACAGCCAGTCCGAAAATACTATACACCAGTGCTTGTTGATCCAGCGGAGTCGATTCGATGTCGGCTCTTGTAGAGACAATTAGGGGTTGAACAGTGGGTGCGTGTATTATCTTAAGCAGTGGATTGACGCGCTCGAGATATATCTGCCACAGCTTGAAGGCTGCGATCGGGTCGAGGGTCGGACACTTAGTGAACCTCAGCGGTTTATAGCCTGTGAAATCATCAGATGCATTTTCTTCGCTGAAAGCAACCTCTGGCTGATCCTGTTCCATAAGTTTCTTCATTTTACAGATCTGTATTGTTGGTCAGCTTCATTGGATTGTGATGCAGGTTGAAGGGCAAATACCTCGTCGTTAAGAGTCACCCACAAATCGCCATCGGCATGCGTCCTCGCTGATTCACCAATTGTTTCGCTGCTGGCTGGCGCGATGTCGTTACTGCTGGTGGTGGTACCTCCCTGTCCTGAACGAATTTGGGAACTGTCATCTACTGCAACGTGTTCTTGAAGCAATGCTTCACATTTGGCAAGGCGCTCCCGTATATCCCGAGCAGTAGACTTGAGCCTAGGCCTTGAGGGTGCCGGCTTGGAAGGTACGCAAGTGACGTTGTTCTGTTCGTCTTAGAGTCGTTCGTCCAAATAAAAGCAGGATATTGCGGGAACTCGATCACGAGAAGTGACAAATGATGTCATTTACACGAGACTTAGTGTGATAGAGACAGAATGACTGACCTTGATACAATTCGCACAAGGGATATCCTTGTTGCAGAGTATCTTCCTCCGGCGGCAATTTGCGCAAGAAAGGACCCGATTGCTCGGAGTGCCAACCCCTCCGTCTGTCCGCCTTCTACTAGCGCCCGCTGTCGATCCTGTTTCCATGATGGAATGCTGAATCTGGACCTGATATTTGTGATCAGTGAAATGATGCGATTGCTGGGCGCAGTCGCAGGATGCCGGACTTTGAACTGTCCACGAATGCGCTCGAATTCTGCTATTTTCTACCTACTCCGGCCTCGCGGGGTTGAATAAGCGAAAGGCGCAAATCAGCTAGATGCGGGACTTCGCGTTCTTATCATTCCGAGCGGCGGTTATTTCCCAACTGAGCTTAGCCGATTCGGACCAGTCATCTTGCACAGCTTGCTAGGCTATGACTATTCGCGGAGATTCTTAGGGAACAAGGCCGATAAGGGGGCGTCAGCGCCCAGTGCATGTAAATGCCCCAATTGGGCCAAGTAACTGCAGTGCGAAGGCCTATGTTCTACGCCGATTGCGGTTATAGTTAAGTGACGAAGCCTCCAGAATGAGACGGGGAAACTATTGTGAGAAGTATATAAAGGCTAATCCGCAATGGAATTTGATGTTCATCAGACTTCGCAATCATCAGCGTCAAGTACCACCACCAAGTCTAAAGACTATACGCAGCCTTCAAACCTAACTCATCGCAATGGGTGCCACTACCAATGTCCTCATCTCTGGCGCCAGTCGAGGTCAGTGTACTTACAGCTCTCGCTACCACCTCTCTTTTGTGGCTTGACAACCCATTGGCTCTTGAATCTCACAGAAATGGCAGGTATCGGCAAAGGGTTCCTCGAGCACTACCTCCGCCGACCACAGCACACTGTCATCGCTGCTCTGCGTGACATTACCAGCCCCAACGCCAAAGCACTCCTTGAACTACCAGCCGGCAAGGGCAGTAGAGTCATCCTCGTCCAGATCGAAGCCACCTCCACAACCGATTCCTTCGACGCCGCAAACGAGCTCGAGGGCCCAGGCATTACTAAGCTAGACGTCATCATCGCCAACGCCCGCATTGTCGGCGACCAGGGGTCTGTCGAAATCATCGATCCCCAGGGCTGTGCCGACGTGTATGTCATCACGCAGCGTCGCGCTTCTCTTCATGGGCCTGAAGTCTCTTCTAGAGAGGGCCGAGAACCCGAAGTGGATGGCAATGAGCTCGGCCGTTGCTTCAATTGAGGACTATCAGAAGTATATGTTCTTCAAGATGTTCCCATATAATGCTTCCAAGGCGGCTTTGAACCATTTCACAAAGACAATTCACGCGGAGTATGAGAACATTATTGCGTTTGCTGTCTCTCCTGGGTAAGTGA
Organism: Fusarium verticillioides 7600; assembly: GCF_000149555.1. Taxonomy (NCBI): domain Eukaryota; kingdom Fungi; phylum Ascomycota; class Sordariomycetes; order Hypocreales; family Nectriaceae; genus Fusarium; species Fusarium verticillioides. Next base: position 4,677 of record NC_031680.1, on the reverse strand, counting down.
TCCCGCGCGAAAGTAGAGTTTCTTATAGGATTGCGCTGACGATGCCACTGTACCTTCAGCTTTGTCGAGACGGAGATGGGAAAGAATGCAGTCAAGGCTTACAGGATGGAAAACCCTCCATTCTCAGATCTTGATGAAGTGGCGAAGAAAATTATTGAACGGGTAAGCACGTGCTTTGTTTCTTGCTTCGCGTGCGGCGTAGGCTGACGATGGTTAATTAGATCGACACGGCCACCAGGGACAATTACTCTGGACGTTTCGTCCACGCGGATGGAACTCCGATTCCGTGGTAACCATGCGCCGAGCATTTGCTGTCATTCTTCGGCTTTGTCTTGAATGATAGCATTATAGAATGTGTTTTAGCTTCTAGGCTTGTCTTTGAGCGCCACAATTGACTATTTCCTTGCTCTGTGCATCTATGGCACTCTGTGTGAGAGGTGCGACTGTAGATCCGAACCTGAACTTGCTTGACTTTCAGAATTATGCTCTCCGTCCATTGCTGGATGGTCTGCTAAGTTTTCCATGCTCCCCCATTCAGTTGGCAGATTCATTTACTGCTCTGGCGTAGGCCACCCTTCTATATGCCTACCCTCTGCCTGCCACCTTGAACAGGGGCTTGGTTCCTATTCTAGTCCGCAAAAGCTTGATGCGCAAGGCATCTGCCTTGCGCAGATCAAACAGCTCGCCCGAGCTTGTCTGTGTGTAAGCGTGCTCGGTCGCGGCCGGAGATGTCCGCGGCCCCGCTCCGGCCGGGCCAGGGCGCTTGTCACCACCGAGCTTCCTCACCTAGTACAAGACATTGCGTCAAAGTAGCACAGGGCAACAATGCCGTAGATCGGGCATTGTGGAAACTCGAAACGGAGCTATGATTGTTCTTGGCGCCGGGCTTAGATCCGAGATACTAGATCCTTATGCTGCGACCGGAGCTCCGCAGTGAGGCGCCGTCAGTGTATAGAGCATACATGGGCACCAGCGAAATGATTTGAGACGATCGGAATGTATAAATAAGAGACTGATCGAGGTGTATACTGTAATTATAATACATTGATTTCCATTTTCTACATTGAAGCCAAGATATACAGCAGTTCAATCTACAGAACATACCTAACCCCCGTTCTACGTGTAGCCACGAGCCATGCCCTGCTAGACCCCCACCTACACCGAAGCTGACCTCCCCTATATCATTATTGTTTCCGGTGCCACTGGAAGAATCGGTTCCGAGACAGCCAAGCCGCTCGCTCTACGCAACACCCGTGTCTACCTCAGCGATATCAGTCATGCGTTGAGGGTGCGAGTTGGGGCGGCGTCGTGTGTGTTGAACAATACACTGAGAAATTCCACAGTAAATCAGCAACATCGGTGCACGAAATAAAACGTGGATCAATCGATACCTTTCAGCGTAATTAAACTATTTAGAATATGCTAGAGAATTTTATATACTGATAGAAGAGTCTACTGCTGAGTAAAGACAGAATTCGAGGTTGATCTTATATTCAGTGATCTTGATCCATGATAGTGGCTTGAGAAGTGGGCGAGTAAGAGGAATTATAAAATAGGAAGAACCCTGTTAAGTCTTCGAGCAGCCAATACTATGCATTATAAAATCGAAAGAATCGTCAGGAATACTTAGAGGACTTAAAAAATGAAGTACGCCTTCTGTGTAAAGAGCTCAGCTTGCGATAGTGAAACACAGCCAGACCACCTGGCAAAGGTACGTATGAACACTGGCACTGACGACATTAGCATAGATAGCGCGATGGAAGGTAATAAGCCAGAAACAGCGCCAAGGATAACCTAAACGGTCGGATTAGCACAACGATAGAAAGGAAGACGCCTGCCAAATTTACCTGTGGCATATTCTGTGTCCAGGTTAGGCCTGGCAGCGACTTGATGGTATTTACTTGCGCAATGACACCAACAATAGTTACAGGAAGAGTCCAAAATACAACAAGACCAGCAATAGCAGTGTAAATGACATATCGACGTATTGCAACCTAACACCATAACTAATTAAGGCTCTTCCAGATAACTTCATTTAGCTTTATGCCAATAAATCAAGGAGACATTTAAAGGGCGCGGTAGTGTATAGCGGCTTAAAAAGCAACCTGCGCATCGTATTAAGTAGAGAATTCAACGAAAAAGCAGTGTATTTCTCATAATTACCAGCAAGCCAGTTATTCTAAGCGTTCTAGGCTTTGGGGATAAGGCCCTTAAGCTTTTTTCAGCCCTATTAGATAGTGTCGACTTTCTTGCCGATAAGTCCTAAAAGGCCTTCGCGGTAGGTAGGTCGCTTGTCCTCGCAACTACGGCCAGTAACGTGGTTCCCAGATTCAGGATCGGATGCGCTGGTGGTTGCCCTTTCGGCCTCATTGTCTGTCTTCGTTTCATACTTGATGCGCTCCTTATTATATAGTCTAATCCATTCGATTTCTGCTTTCTCAAGCTTCATAACCACATTATCACGCTCTTAGATAGTCCTATCTAGCTGCTTAGTGTCGCCAGCAATCCAAATCTTCTTGGCCAAGCCGTTGAAGAGGCTACAGATATAGTCCTCATCAAGACACTCCTTAGGCATTGAAGTAAACAAGACAGTGCAGGATAAGATGCGCTTAGTATACTGTAGGGTCAGCAGAAAGGCTTACCGCAGGTTTACATAGAAAAAGAATTCGCGCATAATAGTATATATCACAAATATATACACGACCCAGGCCACAAAGCAATATACATACAATCTGTTCCTCTTAGCTAAGTCTTAATATTAATATTACTATAGGAAAGAATCCCAAGTCGCTTCTTCCCATCGCCGCCTGTGGCATTAAGTAGAAGGAGAACTGGCCAAGTAACGCAGAGAGTAAAAAAGGCAGATGGCGCAACAAACACAAAGGAATCTAATAAAAAGATATAAATCTATACTTTAGCGCTAGAGGGCATAGGCATCTGGTACTTTCCAAAAAGCCCCTATCCAACAGAAGAATCCATTAGGCAGCACAGGACTGCATTCGCTAGGAGATAGTCAGGATTAATGTTCAAGATGCTAATGCCGTCCTGCAACCTACTACTCCCGTAAAGTGCCTGTGCATGTTCAAGGCGCGTAGAAACACCGATTCGAAGTACGGAGGACGAGGAATATAATGATATAGATTATCGAAGTGGCAAGAACCGGTACCAGAGTGGAGACCATACCTAACTTATTGTCAGTCATGCTTTACATAATAATCGTAGACCAGATTGCGGAATATCAGCCACCAACTGGCCTCCTTGATTCATCGATGTTGTAACGTACCCAATAGGGACATAGGCTCCGCATTACTTGCTACACCCTGGTTCGGGTCAGACAAGCTCTTCTCTAAGAATTGGATGAGATTTTCCATCCCAATGCTATCCATGGACATTTGTTTCTATATGGAAAGTTTACAAACATCCAGAAAGCAAAGACCCGGGTACTTATCACTGATACTGCAGTACTTTATTTGAAGGGTATTAAGCTAGAATCGTCTAACTACTCTATTTTAGAAAATGCGGAGAAAGGTATATATAGAACTTTCTGCTACAGGGCTTCATGACTTCATGGCTCTACACAGCATAGGGACGACTAAGAATAGCATTGAAACTGTCCCGTATCTTCTAGTTCTTTTCTTGTTCAGATTTAATCAGGCCTATCAATCCTTGCTCTACAAACCAACCACTCGTCCACTTCTCGAGGAGTCAACTAGTGATCTTCTACTCATTATCTCGTCCGTTTCCTGAAAGGCCTGAATCGTTACCCAAATTCAATTTGCTATTAATAATATCGACTCTAAAAAAAGATGCGCTCCTCAGGCTATCTCGCTTCTCTAGTTGCCGCTGGCATCATGGCTGTTCCCCACAATGGCAACTTGCGGAATGACGATAAGTATTATGAGATTATTACAAGATTCGAGTACGTCACTTACTATGTTATGGGTGGTGGAGGCGCCGCTCCCCAGACTACCTGCGTTTCTGAGCCTCAGAAGTCCAACTTTGAGAATTAGTCGGACCACTCTGGGCAATGCATTACCATTGCCATCTGCACCCAGCCTACAAACGTCGAGCCCGTCAAGAGGCCGACGCAAATCCCCAATCGGGATTCTGTTTCCGGCTTTGGTCCCAGCTACGGTCTCTATGCCGATCAGCAAGAGGCAGTTGACCTCCACAATGACGCCCGTAAAGCCGTGGGCAACGGACCTCTTTTTTGGGATGACTCACTTGCCGTGGGTGCCCAGCAGTGGGCGACTTTCTTTCTTTTTTTCTTTCTTTTCACCTCGACATTTCGGCCTCGTGAGCCTGTAACCATGATGGGCTTTGTGTCCCTCGACTTCCCGTACTTCCCGACACTGATGGTCACTGCATCCTTACCCGCCCATTCGTCGGCAGCTTACCGCTACATCGATCGGCTACTACAGCTTAGCCTGCCTGAACAACTCGACTTTTTGGGCCCTCTTATGCCCTCGATCTCGACGCATGGATCCCACATGGTTCGTGGCGCTTTTTGAAATTCGGAAGCTCCTTGACCGATCTCTGCAGTTGTGTGCTGCCCAGAGGCCCTCTTCCTCACAGCCTAGGCTACAGCCTGAGTCACTAGCATGCAGTTAGTCATTACAAGGGCGCCCAGTAACACTGAGGACTACGCTCCGTCCAGTAAGTCCGGGCTAGACAGGC